>NW_015507489.1:0-33901 GCF_001515645.1 Sinocyclocheilus grahami | reverse complement strand
ATTCAGAGACCAGATATCATTTTTGATATTTTTTTACTAGTGGGTGCAGAACACTATAGTTAATTTATGTAAGTGAGGATAGCAAAATAAAGTAAACTGACAAATCATACCCAAAAATTATTCATACAGTGGACTATGAGTAAAATTTATACAAATTTAGGACCAAAAATTATTCCGACCGAGTCTGGGGAAAAAAAACTGAAGTTCAGGTTTACATGAAGCTGGGTGACAGCATGCCCAGGAGACTACAGGCTGTCATTGAGGCTAAGGGTCACCCGACAAAGTATTGATAGTTGTGTAAATACTGTCATACTAACAGCTGTCTGAATTATTTTGGTTGATTGTAATCTATTACTTACCTTTCTTTCAAAATGATCTAACATTATCAAGATGAATTTGTTCTGACCCAGTTTAACTCTTGAGTTCTTGTCATATTTTATTACCATTTTCTAAACTATAACGAATAAACTGTGATAATGTGAGAAATGTTGAAGGTGTCTGAATAAATTTAGGTTTGACTGTATCTATTTGATAAATGAAGTTAACCAACTAACATTATACATACCCTTTTGGTTTCTGTACCCAATATTTTAAAAATGTACAAATGCAATAAAAATATCAGTATCGGTACTCTGTATCGGCAAGTACCAAAAATAAAAGTATCGGTATCGGGCGAGTACTGGAAAAAGTGGTATCGGTGCATCCCTACTACAAACACACATGAAAAGTGTTAAAAAAACTACAAACATGGCGGATATGCGAGACCAACAGTCAGGTAGAGAAAGGGGTTAGCATGATAACTAATCAATATTTAACCTGTTGAAAAAATATTTATTTAATGTTATCTGCGTTATATTTAATCTGCAGCAACACTGTGAACTTTATAATGATACATTTGGTCATTAACTTTTAAATGCATCATTATGCAAACATGAGCAGAGTTCTCGGCATGATAGACCCACGACTGGCAGATCAACGGCCTCTTCATTTCTCTTCAATACGGTAGGAAATTAAATTAAACGAAATATGGATAATGTTAATTTTGACAAGATGAGAGGGGAGGGGGGCATGATTGGGGAAGGACCGCAAGCCAGTACTCAAATTTCGGACCGGCCAAAGGGCAATGGCGCTATATGTTGGCGCGCTGCCCACCAGGCTATCGGTGCCAACATATCACTGTACTGTTAACATATGCTGGAAAAACACTAAAATAATTTCAACAAGCTTTATGTCAAAAAGCAACAGATTTTAAATTAACAAAAAATAATGGTTGGGTGACAACATAACATGTTCAAATGTTCAAGTTTTGACAAAAAAAAAGTTTTATAAAATGATAAACGTCACATTTCAGCCTTCTTTTTTTTCCAATTTTATTTATGTAAGATTTCTGTAAACAGACACAGAACAATCGCTTCTGGGATGGACCAAATCGGCTCGCTTAAAACCAGATGGCTCTTTCACTCCATGGCCTTTTTTTGGTCTCTTCACCGTGTTAATAGCGCTCCAACTTGCGCTCACACGCTCACCATCACGCTGAGTGTTTACACCAAGACACTGAAGGGGATCCAAATTGAAGATTCAGACAGTCTCTTCAGCCTCCTTGATCCTGATATTGATGTTGTGGTGTGCTTGACCTTCACATCTCTGAAATACAAAGACCCATATCTTTCAACCCTGAATGAGTTTCTAAAATCTGACCCCTTTAAAGAGTTAGATGGGGAAAACAAGTTTTCCCTGACATATTCTGTCCAAAAATCATTCAACGCTCATGATTTCACTTCAAAAATGAGAGAAAACGTATCTCACTTCAGAAGTTTTTCAGAGGCCAATAAAGATGAAACGAGAATGCGCTTCATTATTTCTGCAATTTCTGATTCCTCCAGTCCTGGCTCCTCTATCTATCTGTATGAAAAAGGGATTCTGACAAATACACAGTTCCAGCCAGTGTCCAAGCCACCCACACCAATAGTGAAGAATGTTCTGGACCAAACTGTGTCCCTGAAACTGCAGAAGTCCCCAACTGGAGAAACAGTGAAGTATAGAGTAGAGTACAAGCAGATGAAAGCAGATTCTGGAGCTGAGGAACAGTGGCTTGTCGTAGACACAGATGATGAAGACTTTACTCTGACTGGATTGATATCTGGAAAGCAGTACCTGATCCGCTACAGGATAGTGGGTAAAGTGGGAGTGAGTGAAGCCAGTGATACTGTCAGCCCTACACTCTCTTCAAGTAAGTGTTGTCTGCACATTTTTATTAATACTTTCTTTTTTAAATTTCCTCAAAACATTTGCTATGTTCAAACTTTCAGCATTTAGAATTATGTTTGGGACTGTATTGGGTAAAGTGGGAATGAGTGAAGCCAGTGATTCTGTCAGCCCTCCACTCTCTTCAAGTAAGTGTCATCTGCACATTTTTATAAATACTTTCTTTTTTTTAATTTCCTCAAAACATTTGCAATATTCAAACTGTTAGTATTTAGAATTATGTTTGGGACTGTATTAAACAGGTGTAACTACCAAACTGTCCTGTTCACACAGCAGCATATACATTATTTGAACAGCTACTATATTAATAACCACCCATTAGGTGTATTAGGTACACGGTGGGGATAGTACATACTAACAAAGGCATAATCAAGGTGACACCACTCAGCTGTGGGTGATAAGAATGAGAGAGGGTCAGAGTTTTGCTAGGTCTGTGTGCTTGCCATGCATGTATTCATTTCCTCTGCTGTGGAGTCTTTCTCTGAATTGTTACTGGAAATTGACTTTATTTTTTGTTCCACTATTCTCACCACCACCATTTTAAAAGTCGAACAGAGGCTCAACTGCCAGACACCAGTATACATGAGTGTCCTCTCTCTAGTTCTTTCCTAGCTGACACATGTATACCAATAGGGTTCCATCCCTGTTATAAAAAACAGCATATGCTGGTTAGGTATGTTTTGAAGCATGGCAGCTGGTTTAACCTGTTATCCCTTTCAAATAAAAATACATTAAATCAGTCCTGGAGCAATCCAGAAAAGTAATGGGTTGAAAGTCACATGTCTCATGAGTTTCTATTTCAAATCTGAAGAAGATACCATGAAAAATTTGATTCATGCAACCATTTTTCTGAGACTATGTCTAGCCCCCCCCCCCCACAACAAAGTGATTTATTTGAGCACTAGAATAATACAATAAGAATAATTTGAGTAATAAAAATACATAAGAAATAAAAAGAATTAACTATGTATGCCAATTACAGTACATCCTGAGATTGCTAGAAATACAGCAGACACACTGATAGTATGGGGTGTGCAATATTGACAAAAAATAATATCTCGATATTTTCTGGGATTTTATCGATAACGATAATTAGACGATATTTTGCTGAGTGTGTTATTGTGCTGGTACCTTAAGGACTGCCGAAGACAGCTGACTCCTAATGTTTTTAATATTCTTCATATTCTGTGTGGTGGTCAGTTCATACTGATAGAAATTAATATTTTCCAATAAGTTTAAACAGATTTTTACATTTTATGGGCATTTTTACCTTTATAAAGCCATTTTTTTCTAGAAGTGTCCATTATCTTTTGAGTCAAATTCTTACATTTAATCAGGGAATTAGAATAATAAGACATTTGGGCTGTTATCAAGCAAATTAAATCAACACAGAAGCTGCATCTGAAGTGGCATTTACATGTATTTACACACATGTATTTTGTTTAATGCAAGACATGAATGCATTTAACCTGCAATTACAAATGCATAAATAATGTTTTGATATATTAAACATAAAACGTTGAATACTGATATTTGAAATGATTTAAAACATGAAAAAAATCTATAAAGAAAAAGAAAAAGCCAAAATTTTAAATTAAAACCACCAGCAGGTGGCAGCAAATCACTCTTAATAAGCGAGTCATTGCGATCGAACCGAATCATTTAAACAGTTGATTCATTCAAGAACGAAACACCGTCATGTTGCTCACCGTGTCCCGAGCCTTCAAGGTTGGACGATTGGTTCGTCGGGGTGGTCCGCGCTGGTTCTCAGCGCCCCGCCCGCCCCGGTTCCATTCTCCAGGTTGTGGACGGCACCTTTTTCTGCCGGAAACCGACCTGCTAACTCCTCCTCCCTCACCACTCTCGACGGTGGTGCAGCTAGGGGGTATACGGGGGTCCCCCCAGTGGAGTGGTCGGTTGCGATGCAGTTGTGTCCTAATACCGCCTCCACCTGGCAGGACGAACCATGCCTCCCCTCCCAGGTCTGTAGGTACTCGTCTGGCCTGTCTGGCGATGCTTATACGGCCTGTGGAGAAGCTGCCTCTGCCTTACACGCTACGGTGTTACTGCAGGTTCTTCAGGCTAAAGCACTGAGGGATCTGCACGAGGGTGGTCAAGATCCGGAAGTTCTAAAAGAGCTCCGAACCGCAACTGATCTCGTGCTCCTAGCGACAAAGGTCACCGCAAGTTCTCTGGGTCGTGCGATGTCCACACTTGTGGTCCAGGAGCGTCACCTCTGGTTGTGTCTGGTCGACATGAGGGAAGCCGACAAAGTTCAGGTCCTCAAGGTCCCTGTGTCCCAGACCGGCCTTTTCGGCAACACAGTCGAGAACATGGCCCAGCAGTTCTCGGCTGCACAGGAGCAGACTGAGGCGGTCTGACCTTCTGCCCCGGCGGGCAGCTGCTGCCTCCACCCGTCTGCCGGCTGCAGCGACCCAGCCTGCTCGTCGCTGAGGGCGGCCCCCTGCGTCCACCCCCGCTCCTGTGCCGCATCCGCAGCAGCCTCAAGCAAGCGGCGCTGTGGAGCTTGGCCCAGCAGCTCTCGGCTGCACAGAAGCAGACTGAGGCGGGTCGTCACACCCTGCCCCGGCGGGCAGCTGCTGCCTCCACCCGTCTGCCGGCTGCAGCGACCCAGCCTGCTCGTCGCTGAGGGCGGCCCCCTGCGTCCACCCCCGCTCCTGTGCCGCATCCGCAGCAGCCTCAAGCAAGCGGCGCTGTGGAGCTTGGCGTAGGCAGGCAGCCCCGCCCGTCAAGGCCCCCGACAACATGGCGGTGAGCGGAAGAGCAAGAGGCCTTGGTATGGGCGACCCAGAGAGAAAGGGATGTACCTCTCCCTTCCCCGGAGGAGGGCCGGGTGGAGAATCTGGTTTCCAAAAATCTCGACAGGAGAGCGGGTTTCTCTGTCTCTGGGTCCCAAGAGGGCATGGAGAGTCGCGGACGGACCAACACCAGACCACATTCATCCTCCTATCTCGCCAGCAGGCAGCAGCGGGCAGTTCAAGAGTGTTGTCAAAGGCCCTACTCACGCACCCTCCATCAAACCGTGGAACCAGGTAAGTGTTGCACTGCACACTCAGACACCTCTTTAGGTCCCTGCGTTCCACCTCTCTGCCCCAACACGGGTACGTCAGTGGTCCTGCTGGTCCAGCTTGTGTGGTGTCTGGGTACCTGGCTACCCATACCATCTCGCTGGTTCCTGCGGACCATCAGACTCGGCTATGCAATTCAGTTTGCCCGGCGTCCCCCCAAGGTCAGTTGCATCTGCTTCACATCAGTGAAAGCCGCTGATGCTCCTGTCTTGCGTGCGGAGATCGCAGTCCTACTGGCGAAGGATGCAATAGAGCCAGTCCCTCCAGCCGATATAGAGATGGGGTTTTACAGTCCCTACTTCGTTGTACCCAAGAAAGGCGGTGGGTTACGACCGATCTTGGATCTGCGTGTCTTGAACCGGGCTCTTCACCAGTTACCGTTCTAGATGTTGACGCAGGAACGCATCTTTGGGTGCATCCGTCCCTGAGATTGGTTTGCAGCGATCGACCTGAAGGACGCGTACTTTCATGTGTCGATCCTTCCGTACCACAGACCATTGTTGTGGTTCGCGTCTGAAGGACGAGCATATCAGTACGGGCATATCAGTACGAGGTCCTGCCCTCCAGGCTGTCCCTGTCGCCCCGTGTCTTCACATAAGTTGCGGAGGCAGCCCTTGTTCCCCTGAGAGGACAGAGCGTTCACATTTCGACGGCTAGCTCGTACTAGTTCAGGATCAGTTGTGTGCACACAGGGACTTGGTGCTTTTGCACCTCAGCCGGTTGGGCCTTCGGGTCAACTGGGAAAAGAGCAAACTCTCATTGGAGAGGATCTCTTTTCTCGGTATGGAGTTGGATTCGGTCGCGCACGCCTCATGCAAGGACGAGCTCAGTCGGTGTTGAACTGCCTGAATATGTTCAAGGATAGGACGGCGGTCCCACTGAAACACTTTCAGAGGCTCCTGGCGCATATGGCAGCTGCAGCGGCAGTTACGCCACTGGGGATACTTCATATGAGACCGCTTTAACACTGGCTCTATGGCCAAGTCCTGAGGTGGGCGTGGCTACGCGGCACTCTCCGAGTCACACTGGACTGCCGCCAAACCTTCACCCCGTGGTCAGACCTTGCGTTTCTCCGGTCAGGAGTGCCCCTAGAGCAGGTCTCCAGACATCCTGTGGTTCACACGGATGCCTCTACCACCGGCAGTGTCGGGGGTTTGGACGGGCCCCCAACTGCACTGGCACATCAATTGCCTAGAGTTGCTGGCAGTGCGCCTTGCCTTGATCCGTCTCAAATGGTGCTTACAAGGCAAGCACGTACTGGTCCGCACGGACAACACTGCGACCGTTGCATACGTCAACCGACAAAGTGGTCTACATTCCCATCGCATGTTGCAATTCGCCCGCCACCTCCTCCTCTGGAGTCAGAAGCATCTGAGGTCGCTTCGTGCCATTCACATTCCTGGTCTGCACAACCGGTCAGCCAACGAGCTGTCACGAACTGCGCTCCCGGGAGAATGGAGACTCCATCCCCAGACCCCAGCCTCTCAGGTAGACCTGTTTGCCTCTCCAGAAACATCTCACTGCTGGTTGTTCTACTCCCTGACTGATAAAACCCACATTTTATATTAGACATGTATGGCGCTGTAGGATCATACAAATTACATCTAATTGAAAGCTTTGTTTATTGCTGGTAAATTATCTGAGATGCATAACCAGTGTGATAGCTAGAAATTGCGAGAAATAACGTCAATTGTAAGGAGGAAAAGAATGGCTAAAACTGGCAAAACCAGTCCAACATCATAACTAACAAGGTGAGAAAAGATTGACTCGTCTAACATATTCAAAAACTGTTAACATATTTTAAAACTGCAACTTTTAACACTACAAACATGGACCTACTGTAGCCCATATTTACTGTTAAAATAATACCTATTTAAAATAATTTTAATTCTGTTGTTACCAAGGGTTGAAGGAATGAATGAATATGCAATTAGAATATGTTTTTAAGAATTTAAGACCTATTTTTTAAAATCAGTATTTGAAACCAAACATCAGTGATTTATTTTTATGATCTTTAATAATTTTAACTAAAACATGGCATCCATGTATTAATGGAAATTTTCATAATAAACAGAGGAATTATCTCATATCCTTCTTAAGCATGAGACACATATTGGTCAATCAATGTTTATTTGAAAAAAAAATAAAAATAAAGAGGTCTGCCTCGCTAAATGTTACCATGTTTTCATCTGTTTTTACTTTAAAAACACATAATAATGATCAAAGATTAGGCTACTGTTTTATTTTCATCTTTATTTTATGTAGTTTTATTTATTTGCTCACATCTTGCCTCATGTAACTGCTTTTGCATTAGCAAGAGGCTTTTTTTGGCCTTTTTTTTTTCGCAAAAAGGCTGTATTTTCATAATTCTGGTACTGTCAGGCAGCAGTGGTTGTTATAAAATACAACTCTCACAAGAACTGAATCAATCAAGCAATGTGTCACCATGGAAACAGAGCAGATTAGAACCAATTAGCAATAACAATCATACTAGAACAAGAAGATAAAACTGAAAACCTGAAAAGACATGAACACTGGGAAAAAAAACTGAAAATGTGACAGGTACTCATGTGAATTACTCTTTGAAGATTATAATTAATAAAATATCATTCATATTGGAAAATGAATGGTAATTTATTTGCATATGCTATGCAATCTTTGTTTTGAAAAATGCAGTAAAAAAAAAAAACACTTTTATTTTCCCCATTAATCAAAAACAGTGTCTCAAAATGAGCCGTTCAGGAATGTGCTCCAAAGTGACATCACATTGGTAAAAGCCCCGCCTATGACTGGTAACAATCTCTGACTTATTAACTTAGCTCCTCCTCGAATGAGCTGTACACAGTCTGCCATGTTTACCTCCTCGCCAGAGCATTTATTCCTATAAAGCTTATAAAACAAGAATTTATACTTATAAAGCTACTTAAGTTAAACAGTCAAGAGCAGTGAGTGCTTTTCTATTTTTATTGTGTTTGTTTTGTATTTACAGCACAGACCGCAGTAGGTACTGTATATTATACTGCGGTGACGCAGCTCTAATAATATACACATGCGATTTGTTTTCCAGCTGTTTGTGTGAACTTATGTGAACTGCAATGTCGCGTGATCACAATAGACATAATAATCAAAACCAAACTGATGTTTTGTTAGTTTTTGAGTATCAAGAGGTACGAGCTGTAACGGCACAGCCCTCTTCTGGAAAGGGGGCGGGAAGTAGCAGCAGCTCATTTGCATTTAAAGAGACATGCACGAAAACTGTGTTTTTGCTTCTGTTAAAAAGGTAATTTTCAGCATGGAATAATACAGTGCAACCAGAAAGTATTCATAGCGCTTCAGTTTTTCCACATTTTGTTATGTTACAGCCTTATTCCAAAATGGATTAAATTATTTTCCTCAATTCTACAAACAATATCCCATAATGACAGCGTGAAAGAAGTTTGTTTGAAATCTTTGCAAATTTATTAAAAAATAAAAATAAAAAATAAATAAAAAATTTAAAAAAAACTTTTTAAATAACTTTTTTTTTTAAATAACTCGTACAAAAGTATTGTGTACTGAAATATTGTGTATTGTTCAATACTGAAAAACATCCCCACAGCATGATGCTGCCACCACCATGCTTCACTGTATGGATGGTATTGGCCAGGTGATGAGCGGTGCCTGGTTTCCTCCAGACATGACGCTTGCCATTCAGGCCAAGGTCACCTCCCTAACTAAGGCCCTTCTCCCCCGATCGCTCAGTTTGGCCAGGCGGCCCACTCTAAGAAGTGTCCTGGTGGTTCCAAACTTCTTCCATTTACAGATGATGGAGGCCACTGTGCTCAATGGGACCTTCAATGCTGCAGAAATTTTTCTGTACCCTTCCCCAGATCTGTGCCTTGATACAATCCTGTCTCTGAGGTCTACAGACAATTCCTTGGACTTCATGGCTTGGTTTGTGCTCTGTGGGACCTTATATAGATAGGTGTGTGCCTTTCCAAATCATGCCTTATCAACTGAATTTACCACAGGTGGACTCTAATCAAGTTGTAGAAACATCTCAAGGATGTTCAGTGGAAACAGAATGCACCTGAGCTCAATTTTGAGTGTCATGGCAAAGGCTGTGAATACTTATTAGGGGCAGTCGTGGCCTAATGGTTATAGAGTTGGACTTGTAAACCGCCCACTGCTCCGGGTGTGTGTTCACGGTGTGTGTGTGTGTGTGTGTGTGTGTTTGTTCACTACTCACTGCTGTGTGCGTGCACTTGGATGGGTTAAATGCAGAGCACAAATTTCAAGTATGGGACACCATACTTGGTCATACATAAAGTCCTTTCCTGTATGTAAATGTGAGTTTTTTTTATTTTTAATAAATTAACAAAGATTTCAAACAAACTTATTTCATGTTGTAATTATGGGGTATTATTTGTAGAATTTTGAGGAAAATAATGGATTTAATCCATTTTGGTAAAAGGCTGTAACATAACAAAATGTGGAAAAAGTGAAGCATACTTTCCGGATGCACTGTAAATGATCTGTGGGGTATTTTGAGCTGAAATTTCACAGACACATTCTAGGGACACCTGAAACATGGATTCTTCTATTACTTGACCACTGTCTAAAGATTTAGGTTTCTATGGGCAGGGGTGCACATAAGTGGTGCGCAGGTGTGCATGCACGACCAAAATAAAAAATGCACTGGGTAAATAAAGTGCAATAATAAACTATTATTACTATTATTAATTATTATATTTTTATAGTTATATTTAATGGGTCACATTATATGCAGTGTGAACACCAAACCAAATCTCCAGGTGCTCTCATGAGAACCAGACCAAAAAACTCCTTTGCACCTGTCTATGGGGGAGAAAAACTTAAAAATATTATTTTCTCCTTGGATTACTCTGTCATTGTTAAATTGTGAATATTCTGCACATGAAGGTTTTTTTGTCATTGTTTTTACCACATTATGCCACATTTTATATTGTGATTTAGATTCCTGTATGAATGGAAAGCGGACCATATAGTAAAACTAATCACTACAGTAATGCATGTATAACATGACATCATGTAGAACATTGTTAGAAGTAGATGCAGGATCTTTTTCTATTGACATGATAATTCACTGTTCATGTCTGTTGATTTCCACAGTCACATTCACCAACATGGTTCCCGGGACCAGGAACAAGTTGCTACAATGTAAGTCACTAAGAAAACAAGTAGAAAAACTCACCAAGTGTTGTTTGGAAATAAAACAACTTTTCATAAAACTCAATCTGCTATCCACTTATGACAATTTAGTCAACTTTTGTTGACTGTTGTCAAAACAATACAATACAGTACTACAGTACCTCGGGGTAATTCCCTTCTTGAAAACACTGAATACACAATTCAATACTTTGAGGTAATTCCTCTCCCAGAGCATGGTGACGGCTTCCCGTCAAGAAGCTACTATCACTACCCCAATACACAGGTGAGCATCAGGTCTCTAGCATCTACACACTATCACTGTCTGCAGGGTGTACATAGGTCCAACACAGTATCATTAACACTAACTCAGGGCATACTGACACTAATACCGAGCAAGAGTGGCCTGGACTCACATTGCACTTTAGCATTCCATTTCTGAGCATGCTTATGTCATTCCGATGCAACTTTTTTTTTTAAATAAATTAATTAAATAAATTAAAAACGCTCTTGCTAATAGATAGAAGTGTTGATGTAATGATGACAGTAACACATACATACTGCTTGTATACAGTGGGGCAAAAAAGTATTTAGTCAGCCACCAATTGTGCAAGTTCTCCCACTTAAAAAGATGAGAGAGGCCTGTAATTTTCATCATAGGTATACCTCAACTATGAGAGACAAAATGAGAAAAAAAAAATCCAGAAAATCACATTGTAGGATTTTTAAAGAATTAATTGGTAAATTCCTCTGTAAAATAAGTATTTGGTCACCTACAAACAAGCAAGATTTCTGGCTCTCACAGACCTGTAACAACTTCTTTAAGAGGCTCCTCTGTCCTCCACTCGTTACCTGTATTAATGGCATCTGTTTGAACTCATTATCAGTATAAAAGACACCTGTCCAAAACCTCAAACAGTCACACTCCAAACTCCACCATGGCCAAGACCAAAGAGCTGTCAAAGGACACCAGAAACAAAATTGTAGACCTGCACCAGGCTGGAAAGACTGAATCTGCAATAGGTAAGCAACTTGGTGTGAAGAAATCAACTGTGGGAGCAATTATTAGAAAATGGAAGACACACAAGACCACTGATAATCTCCCTCGATCTGGGGCTCCACGCAAGATCTCACCCCGTGGGGTCAAAATGATCACAAGAACTGTGAGCAAAAATCCCACAACCACACGGGGGGACCTAGTGAATGACCTGCAGAGAGCTGGGACCAAAGTAACAAAGGCTACCATCAGTAACACACTGCGCCGCCAGGGACTCAAATCCAGACGTGTCCCCCTGCTTAAGCCAGTACATGTCCAGGCCCATCTGAAGTTTGCTAGAGAGCATTTGGATGATCCAGAAGAGGATTGGGAGGATGTCATATGGTCAGATGAAACCAAAATATAACTTTTTGGTAAAAACTCAACTTGTCGTGTTTGGAGGAGAAAGAATGCTGAGTTGCATCCAAAGAACACCATACCTACTGTGAAGCATGGGGGTGGAAACATCATGCTTTGGGGTTGTTTTTCTGCAAAGGGACCAGGACGACTGATCTGTGTAAACGAAAGAATGAATGGGGCCATGTATCGTGAGATTTTGAGTGAAAACCTCCTTCCATCAGCAAGGGCATTGAAGATGAAACGTGGCTGGGTCTTTCAGTATGACAATGATCCCAAACACACCGCCCGGGCAATGAAGGAGTGGCTTCGTAAGAAGCATTTCAAGGTCCTGGGGTGGCCTAGCCAGTCTCCAGATCTCAACCCCATAGAAAATCTTTGGAGGGAGTTGAAAATCCGTGTTGCCCAGCGACAGCCCCAAAACATTACTGCTCTAGAGGAGATCTGCATGGAGGAATGGGCCAAAATACCAGCAACAGTGTGTGAAAACCTTGAGAAGACTTACAGAAAACGTTTGACCTCTGTCATTGTTATATACCCTTTGTTGGCAAAGTATTGAGATGAAATTTGGTTATTGACCAAATACTTATTTTCCACCATAATTTGCAAATAAATTCTTTAAAAATCCTACAATGTGATTTTCTGGATTTTTTTTTCTCATTTTGTCTCTCATAGTTGAGGTATACCTATGATGAAAATTACAGGCCTCTCTCATCTTTTTAAGTGGGAGAACTTGCACAATTGCTGGCTGACTAAATACTTTTTTCCCCACTGTATGTGCTACTGTCCTCCCCAGTTATTAGAAATGGCCAAATTGTAAAAGTGCATGTGTGCATATTTTAAAATATTTTTCGCAAAATTATTACTTCTCAAGTAGAATTAGACCTAGAATTTAATTCACAGTTTTATTCTGTGTATTCTATTTTATGGCGTTGCATGCAAGTAGTAGCCATTCAGTTCTCTGGCACGGTTAGAGCTCAGACTACATGAGTACCATGCCTGAGTCCAAATAAGCCCTCCTCTTCAAGCATGGTACGGCAAGGTATGGCGCGAACACACTAGACAAATGAACTGAACTTTGGCAGTCAAACATGCTTGCTGCTTCAGGTCGCCTAGGTTGAATGTTACTATCTCACTCTGAGCGTCTGAGATGGGTTTTAGTCATCCAACACTACACTCTTATGATCACAAACAAGGCAGTGATAGAGTCTTTAGCAATTTTTTATTCCAAGCTGAATACATGACAACACTTCAAAGTTGCTCAAATTCAAAATTCAAAATATTTTTTTCCCTTAAAAATTATACATTTCCTCAGTTTTCTATGTTATATTGTGAATAAAATAAAGGTTTATATGATTTGGAAATCATTGGATTCTGTTTTTATTTATATTTTATACAGCGTCCCAATTTTTGGGGGGGTTGTACTGTATTAAGTATTTTTAAGTCTAGACCAGGGGTGGTCAACTTCTGTCCTGGAGAGTTTCGCTGCAACCTTGATAAAAACTCACCTGCCTGAAGCTTTCTAGTAACACTTAAACTGTGTCCGAAATCGCTCACTCGTTCACTAATCCCTATTTGATGTTTTATTAACAAGGTTCGGGAGGAGCAGGTTCAGATAATCAATCAATTCAGCACAGGTGGAGATCATCTAGATAATCAACTTAACTAGCACAATACAGCCAAATCAACACTGTCCCACAACAGTTTTCCGGCATCCCTCCTCCACCCCAACTCCTCACTCTTAACTATTCTCATCCCAGACTAGGGATGGGGGGGGTTGTCTGGGTTTGGGCTATATTTCGGGCTCGGAGCCCTCCCTCGGGACAGCACGCCAAATATGCTTACTATTTGCTCAATCCGATTATATGTAAGTGCGAACTCATGAAATAGTGTATGGCAGTTGAGTGCACTATATCAGAAAGGAGTGAACGAAATTAAGTGAACGAATTCGGACACTGACATATACACTGCACTAGAGGGCTGCATTGGGTTTGGGCTCCCGCGGGACCCAACACAAATCTCGCGGAAGCGGGCGGTTTAACATTTGCTACAGGCGGGAGTGGGCGGTCAGAAAATTTTCGATGGGATTTGGCGTGTAGTAGAAATGGAGTCAACACAAGAAGTTGAGAAGAAAATTAAAGCGGCTGTTTACTTAATTATCTAAAAGATGAAGTTTGACCAGGACCCCCTGGCCACAGCACAGGATGAACCACCACCAGCCAAAAAGCAAAGCTACGCTGACCGATTCACAGACTGGGAAGACGTATCCTGCATTTCAGCACCAAAGCCCATCGACGCTGAAATAGCAGAATATCTTGGCAGCCGACTTGCGGACAAACCAGATCCAGACAATGTGCTTCAGTGGTGGAAGTTCAACAAAGAGCGCTTTCCTGTCCTCTCAAAATTTGCGCATTTTATTTTGAGCATTCCCGCATCTAGTGCGCCTTCAGAGAGGGCATTCAGTGTGTGTGGGCGGATCTTGGAAGAAAGACGCACAAGTCTGGGACCGCAGTCAGTCAGCAATATACTTTTCCTTCATAGTAATATGGAGTAAGCAAAGCAAGGCCCAGTGATCAAATTCATTTGTTTGTTTAGTAGTCTACGGTTTTTTTTTTTTTTTCTTTTTTGCAATAGCCTGTTAAGCAAGCTATTGTGAATGTGAAATCTGTGAGATTTTTTTTAAGCATTCTATTTATTTTATTTATTTAGTTTTGTATTTAATTTGTTACAATTATATCTAGCCTATTTTCAAAGTTTTCTGTGTTTATTTATTTAATGTTAAAGATATTTCCTAGTTAATTGTTTGGTGTGTGTGTATGCAGTAGGCCTGGCCTGCATTTAAAAACTGAGGTGCCGCTAGTTGCTGTTTTGTTTTAATGGTTAATGTTTTATAAGCTAATAAAAAAATACCCAATGTTTTTGTCATGTGTGGTGCTTTGGTTTAGCATTGGTTACTTAATCTTATTTAAACGCAATCATGTTTAAAGTCTGTTATTCTGGATGTTAACTTGAACCAATATTTAGTTTGAGTATTTGTGTACATTTTTCACAAGCTCTGAGATAAAGTCCGCGGGAGCGGGCGGGAGTGGACACAAACATTGCGGGCGGGAGTGGAACACATAGATTGCAGGAGCGGGCGGTCCTGGTCATACATTCAGCGGGAGCGGGCGGGCGGGTGCGGGTTTAAGAAAACAGTCCCGCGCAGGGCTCTACACTGCACGTCAGAGCAGGAGCTGTCGCAGAAACATCATCACATATGTACATTTATATTACATGTACCTTATTTTAGAAAATAATACTAATAACAACAACACTCACTATGACTTTATATTGTAATTATACATACCTCCGCGCCAGCTTTGTTGTTTCATTGATGGCATATTATTAGGCCTAATTTTGTTTTGTAAAGCTTAATATGTTCATAATAATTAGATACAATTAAAATACTGGCAACAAAAATAAACACATATTACACACAGACATGTAACACAAACTTTATGTATTTATTATTTTTAATATCTTTAAACTCTCCTTAGCAGCGTTTTGCGATCAGATACGATGACAATGGTCGTAGAGCGCCCTCAGGCGACCGTTAATTTTACATTAGGATGAATACGCTACACACAGGTGATTAACGAATATTTTTTAAAATCATCCACCTAATTATTATCACATCTCTATCATATCTTGTAAGTTAACAACAATGCCACCTCAGTAAATTAGTAAAACATTAAACTGAGTTAATGCCTACATAATATATTATAATATTAATAATGCATAAAATAAACGTTAAAGCAGAAATAAGAAAGATGTAAACGGCATTCAAATTCGCTCGCTCCCGCTCTCTTTTCCAGCTCGTCGGTCCTCTCCGCATTGGATTATGGAAAATAGTGCTTCATTGAGTGTACATCGGCTGTACATGTAAAATCAGAGAGGATTATGGGTAAAAAGTAGTAAGTGAATGTAGGGAATTAACTCGTTCACTCAGAATTTCGGACAGCACTACAAAATGGCCGACACCCTTGAGCAAGGCACCGAACCCCCAACTGCTCCCCGGACAGTGCACTATATAGGGGATAGGGAGCGGTTTCAGACACAGCTTTAGACCTTGATTTGCTTGTTCAGGTGTGTTTGATTAGAGTTGGAGTGAAACTCTGCAGGACTGTGACTCTGAAGGACTGAAGTTGGCCGATCTGATCTGATCACATTGTATGCATATAGATAGCATTTAAAACAGGGATCCTCAAATCTGGCCCACGAGATCCACTTTCCTGCAGTTTAACAGGGATTGGGTGTTCTGCAAAGAGAGTTGGAGGTAAATAATTTTGCAGTAACTGTTATGCTGATGTTGTGGCTGGTCAAGCAAATGTTTGTGCTTGTTTCTGTATGATTTAATTGTTCATATATCTATTAAAATACTGATATTCTGGTTCTAAAATACTGATATTCTATAACTCCTCCCCGATCTTCCCGCTGCCCTGTATCTTGGTCTCTCATTGGCTGTAGGTCATCGCCGATGTGTTTTTCAGTCAGAACTCATTTCACACAGCGTGATTGTGAATTCCCTCAGATCGCGTCTTTGATCATTCACACTGCGTGATTGTCACTCGCGTGAACGAGCACCGATTTGCCTCCGATGTTGGGCATTTGTCAGCGATTTCGCAAAACCTGTCGGCGAGTGAAAAATTGGGCTAATATCGTGCAGTGTGAACTCGGCATAACCCTAATCAAAAACACCTGGGCATGCTAATCACTGTCTTCAAGATCATTAGAAAATCGCAGGTAGGTGAGTTTGATCAGGGTTTTATCAGGGTTGGAGCTAAACTCTGCAGTGCATTGGCCCTCCAGGGCAAGATTTTCTGCACATCTCAGTTTCTTTGTTATTTTAAAATATCCTTTTTACCATTTCTTGAACATGTGCGGATCATTACATAATTTCTCTATTGCAACATAAGTACATTCTTCTAAAGAAAGGACAGGAACTATGTTAAACTAAAAAATTAACAGAGTGAACAACTTTTTAAACCATCACTGGCGACACTTTTATTATCCATCAAAATGTGTGTGTTCATGTACTTTCTGCAGATGGTAAAATAAAACATGATAGAATGATAGAATGAACAGATGGTAAAATAAAACATGATGAGTTTTATAATTAATCATGTAAATCAGTGGTTCCCAAACTGGGGGGCTTGGCAAGGCTAGTGAACAGTAAGCCGATTTTTATAGGGATTCAAAAGAGAAAAACTGCCAAAAATATCTGCTGCGCCACCCGGCAGTATTCAGTGCGCACTGCTCAATGTGTGACGCTACGCTCAATATTCCGCTCTATGAATGTGCGTGCCGTTGAGTTGCTCACGGCCAATATGAACGCTCCACTCGTGTACCGCTCATGCTCAAAGGAAAAGCAAAGTCCACTCAAATAATGCACAGACAGAAAATGTCTATATATACTTGTTCCTGTTTACAATAGCGTCGCATACTGTGCTGTAACATGCTGTAGTACAGCTGTACTGGACAACG
This sequence comes from Sinocyclocheilus grahami, assembly GCF_001515645.1. NCBI lineage: Eukaryota > Metazoa > Chordata > Actinopteri > Cypriniformes > Cyprinidae > Sinocyclocheilus > Sinocyclocheilus grahami. Next base: position 16,465 of record NW_015507489.1, on the reverse strand, counting down.
CTAGTAAAATTACGCTACTCTCTCGTGACTATACGCTCTGCTCACATGCTCTGATAATAGCTTTGTATGATTTTACATTGTTTTGATAATCACAAAAAAAGGTATATCTGATTCTGTTTCATATAACTGAATAAAAATAATATTGTGACGAGAGTGGCGGGGCCGAGAGCCGTGGGAACGGAGCGAGGCCGGTGGAGTAAATGCTAATGCGCGACACCTGCGCCACTCACCGGTCTCGAGTCTCACGGAGGAGCTCCGGAAGGATACAGAGGAGGAGTGACGACAGTGAAAGACGAGAGAGGACCAGGCCTGGATTTTATTTTGTGTTTTGGTTTCGTTTGTGCGCGACAGTCGTCCACGAGCGGCTGTCGCGCTGTTTTGAGTTTATTTTATTATTAAAGTTTGTTTAAATGTTCGCCGGTTCCTGCCTCCTTCCCGACCTACAAACGTTTGTTACATTGGTGCAGGTGTCGCGCATTAGCAATTACTCCACCGGCCTCGCTCCGTTCCCACGGCTCTCGGCCCCGCCCCTCTCGTCACAAATATATTGAGATTTAGTATTAATATATTTTCTGTCCAATTTTATTGTTACTTTCAATAAACGTGGTTATTTTATTGGCTTGTGATTTTTAAATTCAGTATCATTAAAATGATTGAGTTAAATTTAAAAGTCTTACAAAATGACTATATTATTAAATGAAATAATAAATAATTATTAAAAAGCAGTTTCAGTTTCGGCCAAGAATTTTCATTTCGGTACATCCCTAGATTTTTATGTAAAAAGAAACGTTTTCAGGGTGATACAAGACCCCACTGTGAAATTATCTTGCTTATTATACTGCTACTTGCCACATATGCAAATAATTGAACACAAAATATGAATTTCATCATATTTTATTACCTCAAGACGACATGCAGTACCCGCTGTAGCGGTTGTAGTCGTAAAATAACAGACCACTAGATGGCGTAATTGATTAATATCAGAAATGAGAATTGCTGTTAGCTGAGTAAAATTATGAATGAATGATGCTTAGTAGTTCTGCTCTAAGCATGGACAAGTTTTTGAAAAGACAACAAGTGCCAGGTAAACGTAAAGTAGATGATGAATGAAGAAAGTATGATGAGGCATATCTCGCACTCGGATTCACCAGTACAACGGTGGGTGATGAAGAGAGACAACAGTGTGTTGTGTGCCCCAAAATATTAGCATCTGACAGTATGAAGCCAAACAAGTTAAGATGGCATTTAGAGACGTCGCATCACGAACACAAAGACAAGCCAGTTGATTTTTTCAGAAAAAAATAATTACTCAACTGTCGTGCCCAACAGAGTTGAGTAATTATTTCACAGCGAGTCTCATTGGCTGTCACGTGGGAAAGTTTTATCCAGGGTGTTTGAATTGCGGGATGAGATCAGAATCTTCTTGGAAGAAGAGGGAAATTAAATTGCCAATAAGTTCAACAATAACAAGTTTCTCATGAAACTTGCATACCTAAGCAAAATAACTAAATTTGCAGATGCAGGGCACCAACACCCACCTTTCCCAGCTGGCAGATAAAATCACATTCACAAGAAAACAGGAGATGTGGGAGCAGAGAGTGAAAGAAGGGAATATAGACTCGTTTGAGAACTTGAAATCATTCATTGAGGTCAACAAACTTCAGAACACTGATCCCATGCATGACAACTCCTATCTCTGCCCTACAAAAACATTTCCAGAGGTATTTCCCAGTGCAAGATCCTACAAAATATGATTGGTTTCGAGACCCCTTCAGTGCAACACCACCCGCTGACTTCAGCACAGCAAAACAGGAACAGTTCATTGATGTCACCTCTGATTCAACAATGAGGCTTCAGTTTAAGTCCAAGGCATTGGCTGCATTTTGGATTGGAGTGGAAAAGGACTACCCACTGCTAGACAGGAGAGCCCTGACAATACTCCTTCCTTTTGCCACATCCTACCTATGTGAAATAGGGTTTTCTGCAGTTGCCTCAATCAAGACAATATACAGATCAAAGCTGGACATTGAAAATGAGCTAAGAGTGGCAGTCTCACAGCTGCATCCCTGATTTGAGAGGATCTGCAGCACAAAGCAAGCCCACCCCAGTCACTGAAAAGACTGTGGGACTAGTAAATAAGTCTAAATCCTGCAGTTCAAAAATGTTTAGGGCTGAGATATGGAGATCCCACTTGCAATTAATGCCATTTTAGAAAATAATGGGTCCGTGGACAGTGGAATTTTGGGATGAAACTGGGTGCTGTGGACTCGGGGACCTGCTGAGTGCAGTAAAATCATTTTTATCATGAATGCACCTTGATTTAAAATGTCCAAATAAACACTATCTGGAGCCCATGCAATAAGTCTGAATTGGGACAATACATAGTAGATAAGTGGATAGTCATCCCATTTGCAATTTATTCAGTGGGATGTGGGAGTTGAAAATAGGAAGTATATCCACCTGCAATTTATTTAATGGGCCTTCTGTACTGGTCCCGTGGACACATGTGAATAAAGTGTATTTTTCATAAGCATGAGTGATACTGTTGATGAAACCACCTCTACTGTACTCAGCAGACTCAGTGGAACCCATTCATGTCAGTTTCATGTCATAATAGTGTTGAATTTGCATACAAATGATGTAGAATTAATAAGGTTAATTTTTCATAAGTATGAGTGATATTGTTGATGAGAACACCTCTACTTTGAGGCAAGTTTGAAAAAATCTGTTGAAAACAATGAATGAAGGGAAATTTTTTTTTTTTTAAATGTAATGCTTGTACTCTAAAAGTGACTAGTTCCTTGGTTAGTTTTTTTTCAGTAAGTTGTCACACACTGAATTTGTGTTAATTACCATTAATGAATTACGTTTCAAATAAATCCTCCTGAAAGTGTGTTTATGTTTATGTGTGAATAAACATATTGAATTTTTTTTTATTCTGCAAAAGGGGGGCCCGGCAGAAAAAGTTTGGGATCCACTGGTGTAAATGATGATTTGCACAGAATATCTGCTGTACTGAGACACTGATGATACACTGAACAAAAAGAGTTCAGCTACATGAACAGATTAAACAGATTCATAATTCCTGATTCAGATGTGTTTTCTCTCCATCAGATTTCCATCACTTCACTCTGGATCCAAACACAGTGAATAACAACCTTCATCTGTCTGAGAGCAACAGAGTGATTATTCACACTGGCACATATCAGTCGTATCCTGATCATCCAGACAGATTTGATTATTGGTGTCAGGTGTTGTGCAGAGAGAGTGTGTGTGGACGCTGTTACTGGGAGATTGAGTGCAGTGGAGAATACGTGTCTATATCAGTGTCATATAAGAGCATCAGCAGGAAGGGAGAAAGTTATGAATGTTGGTTTGGATATAATGATCATTCCTGGAGTTTGATCTGCTGTTCCTTCTATTATGCATTCAGACACAATAACATACAGACTGTTCTCCCTGTAAAGCCCATCAGCAGGAGAATAGGAGTGTTTGTGGATCACAGTGCTGGAACTCTGTCCTTCTACAGCGTCTCCAGAAACACAATGAGCCTCATCCACACAGTCCAGACCACATTCACTCAGCCGCTCTATCCTGGGTTCTGGGTTTGGTCAAGATCATCAGTGAATCTGTGTTGATGAATCAGAAAAGACTGATGAGAGATTCTACCCATAATGCTTTGAGTTGCATGATAAATCAGTGACAGTGAGATGTTATAGAGTCTCTTTATTACATTAATACTGCAGCTCAACTTCTGTCACTGAAATAACAGTCAGAATAAATGTGTCTAATAAAGCTTCATATAGACAGATCAGTGTTTGTGTGTTTATGAGCCCTGTTGAGTGACGATGTGTATCTGTGCTTTTCTCAACCTACATTTGTGTTGATGGAAATCAGTCATTTAGTTTTTATCCAGTTCCAGTTATGGAGTTAATAAAGTAGGCAGAGGTAGCAATATTTTAGTAAGTGGCTTATTTCCAAGATATAGCATTTGGATTTAAGTTAACTATGGGATTGTGATTGTTTTACACCACGCATACAGAAGAGAGACAACTCTGATTTGCATTTAACATCATTAACAACTAGTTGTTCAGTTCGATTCCATACACACCATAGAATTTCTGTAAATGTGGTTGTCACTACATTTTCAGGAGTTAATTCAATAGCAGAAGGCAGTTGACACTCCCATAAATTACCGAATTGTGTGCATACAGAACAGGATTAAACAATAAAAGGTGAACTGACAATCAAATTTAGAATTTAGCTGCAGTGTGTATGTGGCCATAGATATCTCAAACGTGGTGGGATGATCACCTGCAATTCACACGCACAAACACACCTGTCAGACACATTGGTGGCATAATAATTAGCATATTTGCATTTTTGATCAGAACTCTCAGAACAGGTCAGGCCTGACAACAGTTACATCTACACTTTTACTGCACTCTGGAAAATTTTCCCACCATTTTAGAATTTTCTGAAACATAGTTTTTGGAACTCTTCCTAGACACATTAAGGTGTACATTTTAGGACATCCTCAGACCTCAGTTATATGATGAAAAGTCTTCATGCCTCAGACTAAAAGGCTTCAGCCATTGGACTAAACGGCATCGTGCCTCAGACTCAAAGGTTTCAGGTCTCAGGAAAAACAAAGTCAGGTGTCAGGTCTCGTACAATTAGGTGTCGGGCGAAATGGCCGCAGACAAAAAGGCTTCAGACTAGCTAGTCAACATTACAAAAGACAATCAACTGTTGTCAGTTCCAGTGGCGCAGATGGTAAGATGTGTGTTGTACTCATTTTGAAATGATCAACCCGGGTTCGAATCCACCTTTTGGCGAACTTTTTTCTCCCTTTGCAAATTTAAAATCACATCACAGCCTGTATTTATCAAGCCTCTGAGAATTACTCTCAAGAACGCTGCTAAGAATTGACTTAAGTCTAAAAAAATTCTTGGCTCAAAGCTGCGCTTAAAAGTTAGTTATCAAGCATCTCATTGGTAATTTAAGCGAAATGTAGGACTAAATCTTAAGTGTCATAGAGTTGATTCACGACACTTTGCTGTGCCACAAACGGGATATTGGATGACGAAATACGCATGGACCAATCACTGAATAGATTTCCTTATTTATGAATATTCTCAGATAAATTCACATTGAATGGTTAAATTCCTAATAGGAGTTTTACATTCAACACACATTTGACCATAAAGAATTTTCAAGAGAATACATTATGGTAAGGAAACGAATCGTCATCATAACCTTTAATTTAGGGTTGTGCTGGTAGACATTAGTATGTATCGACTATAGTCAGAGATATCACCTGTTGCTGATTTCTTTGACAACAGCAAGACAATTATTAGGGGTTCAAGCACGCAGTCGGCCCAATCGGCCTATGGGGGGCGCTACAGTGACCAAAAACGTGAAAGTGCTCATAACTTCTAAACCGTTTGTCGTAGACTAAAATTTTGTGTGATTTTGGGTCTTTCCACAAAATTGAGTTATGTCGGCAATATGGTGTCTAAAACGTAAGTCTCTTAATAAAACTTCTAGTTTATTGAACTGTTGTAAAAAATCAATATCACATTTGTATATGGTAATTTTTGGAGAAAAAAAGGCACTCTTGCATGTGAACTTGAGTATAAATATACACATTTTCTGCCCCCATGTCTTGAATTTGTGATCATTCTGAATGTATTTTAATAGACTGAATCATGCAGTGAAAGAGCTCACATTAGACTTCACGTAATGCGAGCTCTGTAGCTGTTTTGAATGTTTTTTTGCGTCGTGAGAATATTGAGCAAAATAGCTCACTTGTCATGGTGTTATTTAACTATATCATGTTATGAATAAACTAAACATTTAGAATTTTTACCTCAGTGTGTTTCTTCTGAGTTTATGTGTGCTGTCACGCTCATTTGTTCTGAAGTCTCGAGACAAACAGTGAGCCTCAGCGCGAGCTTGTATTCTGTATTCTGTAGTTCTCTCTGATGACGCAGTAACTTACAGCGGGAAGAACAAATCTTCGGTCTGTCCAATGATTGTAAAGTCATTAGGTTCGTCAGACTGAAGATATTTTAGCAGTAATGAAACCAAAAATATTTAAGACCCATCGAATCCGAATTTAAGACATTTTAAGACTTTTTAAGGCCTTATATTAGGAAAACGTTATTTAAGACATTTTAAGACTTAAGGACCCGCGGACACCCTGCCCTCAGCAGTGCCACAAACTGATCACCTCCATGCCACGCCGAATTGAGGCAGTAATTAAAGCAAAGGAGCCCCTACCAAGTATTGAGTACATGTACAGTACATGCTGTACATACTTTTCAGAAGTTCTGGAACATACTTTCCAGAAGGCCAACAATTCACTAAAACTGTTTTGTTTTATTGTTCTTATGAAGTATTCTAATTTGTTGAGATAGTGAATTGGTGGGTTTTTGTTAAATGTGAGCCAAAATCATCACAATTAAAAGAACCAAAGACTTAAACTACTTCAGTCTGTGTGCACTGCATTTATTTAATACACAAGTTTCACAATTTGAGTTGAATTACTGAAATAAATTAACTTTTCCACAACATTCTAATTTATTGAGATGTACCTGTACTCTGCTGTTGCAATGGGGCGCCAAAACGTTCGAAAGTCGCAGGCCACTTTTACTAAAAAGACTATAACTCGTGAACGAAATGAGATATCTTCACCAAAGTCGGTAGATATGTGTATGTGCTCAATCTTTGGTCAAATTATAAAAAATTGCGCAGATCTGCCACTTGGTGGCGCTATAAGATCGAAAAATCTATAACTAGGCAACCCATGGTCCGATTGACTTGAAAATCTTTTTCAGGTCTTTGTCCACTGTGCCATTAGGATCTATGAGGACATTGGCGTATCTCAAAAAACATGGCCGCCATCAGCAAAATAAGTTTAAGCACCTATTAGTCAAGGTTAACAGAGGTCGATTGGAACGAAACTCTGTGGGCATGTTTGACTCATGGCCTTAAAGGTCTGTAAGAATTTTGAAAGAAATTGGCCACTAGTTGGCACTAACGAGATTTATGGCTCAGTAATCACGTGGTGTTTCACACATCCACACAATAGGCATTTCATTTGATAGAACTCCTCATAATGAGAAACTTTGCCTCAAGAACCATTGCTGTCAATCAAATCGTTCATTAAATATTCACAAATGTTGAAAACCTACTTTTGCGAACTAGTCCTAGGTTTTTCGCTCAATCTCGATAACTATAATCTCACTATAATAGTTATAAAGGTTAAAAACACAGTGTTGTATGAGAAATTGCAATTATAACCACTAGATGGCAGCGGAAGACCACTAATTGGCTCATTAAATGCCCTAAAACAGTTCTGTTCATAGGTTTGCCTATGGATTCATGCTAAGACATTATAAAATCACTGTTCTAACATTTAAAATCACATTGAGTCAAAGTTTACAATTTTGTTCATACAGACATATCAGTTTTTACAATTATACAAGATTATGATTACAGTGAAACCTTAAAATGACATAAACTCTTAAAAAGAGAAGACTTGCAATAAGTTTTCTGTCACCTATCATTTATGTCAAATATCTATATCTGCAACAAAATGTGTGTGAATGTATGTCTGTGTGTGTGTGTGTGTGCAAGCATGCTTATTGAGTATTAATATAATAGTTTAACCATTTAATTTCTGTGTGTCTGTGAGCCTATTCTCCATTTTGGATGTGTTTTACTGTCAGCCATACATCCAGGTTGGCCTAGACCCTAAAAGCATACCACCTTAAAGGCCTTAAATTGCTAGAACCCCGGTAATCGCTGCTTGCAGCTATATTTATTATTATTATCCGTCAAAAATATAGGCGTCTATCTTTTGTGATGCAGAGAGCCGCTTCAGAAACTTGCCACAGCGTGTCTGGTGAGTAGCCGTGATCAGCTCCGGTGGCTGTGTCGGAGTTGTAACACGCCGCAGACATGTGCGGTGTAAATAAGGGGTAAGAGATTTATTCATGATACAGTGTTGGTAGCTTCACTGATTATAACGGAAGTGTTTTTAAAGAGCATATAATACTCGCGCTAGACTGAAGTCAGTTATGATGTTCTTTGTTAATGTAAATATTATTTGCTCGTTTCTGCTTGAATAACTGAGGAAATGCAACTTATTAACTGCTCGTCGTCAAACATTTCAAGAACATTCTTCCTCTCCTGAGAGATTTGTTCACGTCTCTGTCTCCTCAGCACCATCACAAGCCCCTATTGGCAACTCCTAACCACTTGAGAGACCTCTCGAGCTGTCTTAAATAACTGGGAGAGTAAGAGTGATTCTTAGCTTAAAGAAATTTGATAACTTGCTTTTATACTTAAGTTTGAAAGTAGGAGTAAATTTAATGAATTCTCAGCACTTAAGACTAAAATGGCACTTTGAGAAGCTTGTTAAATACGGGCCCAGAAAAGCATTTATTTTCAATGAAAATGAAGGAAATAATCAGAAAGTTGAAAATAAAGTATCGGCTAAGGTTAGGGTAGGTGTAGGGAGGGCTTTATTGTCCCAATAAGGTGGCATCCATTTAATAATTTGAATTAAAATTAAAATTTACACTCAATAAGTTATTGCATACTGTTTTATAATGTACTACAATACTGAGGTGCAGATATTGCCACTATTTGCAATAAGTAGTATAAATAGCAGAAAATCCTGCTATTTTAACATGGTGTAAATAGAATCTATAGCTATCTGCACTTGTAAATGTAATTGCACTTGTAAGTGTAAATAGCATATCACTAAAAATGCTGCTATTAGCACTTAATGTAAATAGCATCTATTTAATTTTTTTTTTCAAATTTGCCCATTGGCCTCTGATCATCATGGCCTCCTAACAATCCTCATATCTACTGATTGGCTTCATCACTCTGTCTCCTCTCCACCAATAAGCTGGTGTGTGGTGGGCGTTCTAGCACACTATGGCTGCCGTCGCATCATCCAGGTGGATGCTGCACACTGGTGGTGGATGAGGAGATACCCTCTGACAATGTAAAGCGCTTTGAGTGCCTAGAAAAGCGCTATATACAGTAAATGTAATTAATTATTATTATTATTATCGCTAAGAAAATATGCTATTTTCACTTAGTGTAAATCCGCAGTCCGCAGAAAAACTGCAACGGGCTGAATGAAATTGCAAATTCACTTTCTAACAGTAGACGCAGAAAAGCAAGCTGTTTCCCCAGTAACATCTGTACACAAAGTAGCGCTGTGCTTATAACAATGCAGTCTAATAGCCCCAATATCTATTTAACTTCACTATAGTTTGCCAACCTACAAGCTAACAATGTTTTTTAGCAAACTTTCTTAAAAGTGCAAATAAAATTTGCGAATAATACAAATTTACAAAATTCAATCGGTACCACTTCTAAACCGCATGCATGTGACGTCACAACAAGGCGGAGCAACGCTAAACTTAAACCTGAGTCCGTTTCGCCCGATGCCTTTTTGTCTGAGTCCTTTTCGCCCGATGCCTTTTTGTCTGAGGCCTTTTTGCCTGATGCCTTTTTGTACGAGACCTGACACCTGACGTTGTTCCCTTTCAAGGGAACTTCGAACTGAGTCCTCTAGGGGTCGCTATGGGGAACACCTTCAGTGTGACCGGTGTCTGAAGCATATATCTAAAAACGACAATAACATTGGCCGGCGACAGCCTATGACGTCACTACCGGTGCGACTATAGTATAAATAGGTGCCGGGAGAACATGTCATCCTCTTCTTCGTCATCAAACTGACCGTTTGTTTATGTTAGCGTTAAGCGACTAGGAGTGCATGTTTCTCGCTAGAGGCTTTGTTCTGATACCTGCAGTTTCATATGGCTCACGTGCTATGTGTGTGTGTGTGTGGTGAAGAGCAAATGTGTTCAGCTCTCGAGGGAGTTGGATGCGCTCTGCATTCATTGCTTATTTCTTGTGAGGGATAAGCATGAATTGAACGCGCTCGTCTCACGAGGAGACGGCTTGTGCTCATTGTGATGCATTCGCGGGACTACTGAGGGGGATGTGAGTATTTCACCATTTACCCAAGTTTGTAGATAGCGTTTGCATGAGTGCGTTCACCTCTCGCGGGAATAGCGATGCATTCGCAGCAGCAGTTTTCGTTCACGCTTGATTTCCGAGGTAATCTAGCGGTTGGGCGGAGCGTGTTTTGCTCCCGCGGGAGCTGAATGTACAGTGGGGCAAAAAAGTATTTAGTCAGCCACCAATTGTGCAAGTTCTCCCACTTAAAAAGATGAGAGAGGCCTGTAATTTTCATCATAGGTATACCTCAACTATGAGAGACAAAATGAGAAAAAAAAAATCCAGAAAATCACATTGTAGGATTTTTAAAGAATTAATTGGTAAATTCCTCGGTAAAATAAGTATTTGGTCACCTACAAACAAGCAAGATTTCTGGCTCTCACAGACCTGTAACTTCTTATTTAAGAGGCTCCTCTGTCCTCCACTCGTTACCTGTATTAATGGCATCTGTTTGAACTCATTATCAGTATAAAAGACACCTGTCCAAAACCTCAAACAGTCACACTCCGGTGAGAACATGGAAAGGACCTGATGGGAAATTTCTCCCTCTCAGTAATTTCCTTTTGTTTATATAGGAAATGTATAGTGTGGATCTGTCTGCAGTTATTGGACAGATGGTTTATATCATGTCCTTCTCGGATAACCACATTATACTGCACTCCGGCTTGAAAAAGATAAATCCATTCTCGTCCCGCATACACAGATTCTAGCATATTAGTTATGCCAACATTGAGGGGATGCGTGAGAATGGTTATGAGAAGATGCCACCTGTTGAAGAGAATCTGGCCTGCTATCTCTCCATAGGGGAGACATCTTCTCTTAAGGCGGCAGCAGGTCAGGCTGCAGTCTCGTTGCACACCATGGTGGTGCTTCAGGCTTTTCAGGCTGATCTGCTGAATGACCTGGATAAAGGCAGGGTCTATCCCCTGATGAGGTGGCTGAGTTGCGTCGCACCACAGATTTTGCTCTCCGTGCCGCTAAGCAAGCCGCCACTGCCACTGGCAGATCCAACAAAATGTCAGCCATGGTGGTTATGGAGAGACCTCTCTGGGTGAGTCTGGTGGTTATCGGGTTGAAAGAGAAGGACTTTCTTCTTGATGCGCCGGGTTCCCCTTTTGAGCTTTTCGGCACTTCCATCGAGACGGTGGTCGTGAGGTTTAAGGAGGCCAAGACGTGCTCGGCTGCCTTTATATCCTTCATTCCACGAGGGTCCAGGCTTCGGACTTCGCCTCCAGCCTATATCATGAGCCTGAGTCATGCGCGGGAGCCATGGTTGGTGAGTACGATCCATTTTTATCTATTCTACTGCTAGTTCTGGTGTATTTGATGCTAGCCTTTCTCTGCAGCTCTACTCGAACCTGTTCTGTTTTTCTGACTTTAGGTTTGACCCACTTGCTAAGTCACAACCTCCTGCTGTTGACCGATTACAGTGATGGTTCACTCATCGGCTCTGGTTCCAGGCTGGTGATAGCCCTCATCTTCGGCTTGGACACACAGCCTGGGCTTCTGAGGAAGTCTCCCAGCATCAGGTCCCCTAGTATAACGCTGCAACTTCAGGACCTGTGGGTCCTTCTTGTGGGCCAGTACTCTTCTGAGTACATGCTTCGCGGCATGCTCCCTATCCTCTGGCCAGGTGCAAACTACTAATTTCTCACCCTGAGGGGTCTCCCGAGATTTGAATACTTCCTTAACCTTCAAGCACGTTCTCTGAGCTAGAGCTCCTCTCGCTGATGTGTTGAGGAGCTCAATGCTCCACAGACGGTCGGGGCCGTGGGTCCTCACTGTCCCACTGCCCTTATGGTTGAACCAATAATCACCCCTCTGTGGAGTGGGCTGGATTACACTGCGTTCCCTGAGGTAAGAGGGATTTGTGTTTCTGTGGAAACCCCTCCTTTGTGCTTCTGCTCTGAGGAGCAGTAAGCTCTATACGCATGAATGGTTATTGGGTCCCGCTATTTCTTCAGATTCTATCGGGTCTGGTTATATGGGACCCACGCTCTCTATCGAGATAGAGAGCATGAGACCGTGTCCAGGGACTGTCTCTTATTGGGCCCTGCTGGGTTACTCCTTCTAATCTAGCCCCCCCACTCCATGGCAGTGACATCAGGTAGTTGGGCCGCTTGCTGCTTCCCTGATAAGCTGCCTCTATTCGGGTCAAGTCAGGCAGTGCTCCCCTCACCACGGAGGGTTGTCTTTGAGCCTGCCGCTCCTGATTGAGTGGCTGAGGACTTCCGGGCATCTGTGAGCAGATCTCTATAAAATCCATACATACTCGTTTGAGAGCTGGGTGTTGTGCTCCCTCAGCTAGGTAACTTACTGCTAGCCATTCCAGCATTGGAACATGCTGTAGGTCGAACCCCCCTCTCGATTGAGAGCTGGGTGTTTGCTCCCTCAGCTAGATATTTACTGCTAGCCATTCCAGCATGATACCTTAGATCGAGTTGATGACTTCTCAAACATATTGTTTTTGGGATGCACCATTTCCATCGATGGGCTGCTCTTTCAGAGTGCCACGAGGGTCCCTTAGAACGGTATCTTTAAAATCCATGTTATGGTAAGTGTGTACGTGAAGTCTTTGTACAGTTTCTAAAATCCACACTGTGGTAAGTTCGCACGCTAGTACTTTGCGTTCTTTCAAAAATCCTGTATGGTGAGGGCTTCGCGCAGCAACTTTGTGGCCTTTCTTGAGTGGGTAAAGCCCCGGTTCCACCTTGGGCACCACTCCACCTATGTATCCTCCGGATACCTACTTTTAACAGGGTGTTGCTATTAGGGGTCTGTTGAGACAGTTCCTTCAGCAAGCTTATGCAGGGCAAGCAGTAGCCCCTGTGTGACAGGCCAAGACTTAGTATGATTCTAGGCTCTTGGTCGTATTCCCTTAAAGGAATCTATTCCTGATTCCAAGCCTTGAGCTCTACCCCGGGCCCAGGAGTCTGGCCCTAACAGGTAAGTTTTGGGGTATGTAGCCTAGGCCTTTGGCCGTAGGGAATAACGTCACTGACAGCCGTCTAACGTCCCATGGGCAACTCCCATGGCTATGGTAGAGTTGGTACTTAGTGCTCACTATGGTTTTCTGGCATGCACTCCCCTCAGCATGGTGGCGTGGGTATACCGTTTCCCATAGCGACCCCTAGAGAGCGCAGTTTGAAGTTCCCTTGAAAGGGAATGTCTCAGGTTACTTAAGTAACCATGGTTCCCTGAGTAGGGAACGAGACACTGCGTCCTCTAGGTTTCCTGCCATGCTTCGGACGCAAGCTTCAGACGAAGAAGCGGATGACGTGTTCTCCCGGCGCCTATTTATACTATAGTTGCACCGGTAGTGATGTCATAGGCTGTCACCGGCCAATGTTATTGTTGTTTATAGATATATGCTTCAGACACCGGTCACACTGAAGGTGTTCCCCATAACGCAGTGTCTCATTCCCTAATCAGGGAACCATGGTTACATAAGTAACCTGAGACGTTTTTCCTGAGACCTGAAGCCTTTCGGTCTGTTGCGAATCGTCTCGGTTACGTATGTAACCCTCGTTCTCTGAATGAACTTGAGATCAGATTTGAATTGATGTTTGTATCATGAATATAATTAGTTCCTCACAAGACTGACATGAGCTTCAGTAGAGTTTCTCACATAAAACATTAATTATAGCATTTAATAAAATATATTGTAACTATAGTAAAGCTGTATTAAATTATTATGGGATCTCTTTCAAGCGGGGATTTTATTTACTTATTTTTATTTTATTTGTTATTTATTTACTAAAATATGTAAAAATGTGATAAAATATGTATAATCTGATTTGATGACAGCACTTTGGATCAATTTACATTGTGTTTAAATGTGCTTTATAAATAAATGTTGTTGTTGATAATAATAGCAACGACAATATGATTTTTTAATTATTTGAATTATAACAAATCAATAAAGAAATATGTTATGATTACAATAATACTATTGTACTCTTAAATAAAAAGTATGTATGCATGTATTATTATTATTAATAATAATAATAATTGTAATAAGAAATATTAATGTAATTAAATTTTTTATTTGATTTTATACCAGTAAAAAAAAGATTCTTATTGCAATAATTATATTGCACATAAAAATAAAAAGTCAGTATTTAATAATGAAATAATTGATTATAAATGATTATTTTGGCTATAACTATAATTTAAATTATAACAAATATTATAAGAAATAAAGAAATGTTATTATAATCATAATAACAAAATAATAATCAATCATATTTATATATTATAATTGTACAATTTATATAACAGCAATTTAACAAATCAATAAAAAACATATTATTGCAGTAATATTACTGCAATATTTATTAAATAAAAAGTCATTATTTATTCATAATAATAAAAATTTGAATTTTATGTTATTATAAGATAAAAATTCAATATAAAATAAAAACTCAATATTTAATAATGATGATAATAATAATAATAGTAATAATAATAATATAATTAAAACACTAACTTTATTTTACAGCAATTGTACCATTTTTAATGGATTTGTTAACATTTAAATAACAATAAAACAAAACTATTATTATCATTGATTAATTGTAATTGTTAAAATAATTTAAAAAATACAATTATTATTTTGGTTATTATTAATAAATAATAAATAACTCCCTTTTTATTTTACAGTACAGTTGGATTATTGCTTTATTTTACAGCAATTGTACCATTTTTAATGGATTTGTTAACATTTAAATAACAATAAAACAAAGCTATTATTATTATTATTGATTAATTGTAATTGTAATAATATTTAAAAAAATACAATTATTATTTTGGTTATTATTAATAAAGACTCCATTTTTATTTTACAGTACAATTGAATTATTGAAAATCATAATATATTTATTTTCTCATTTGTTATAATTATTAATTAATAATAATTATAATTCAATAATAATAAAATATTACATTATAAAATGTTTTGGTTATTTAAATGTATAATAATAATAATATTTATTATTATTAAATACTGACATTTTATTTTACAGTGCAATATGATTACTGCAATAGTAAGAGTTTTATTTATTTGTTTAATTAGTATATTTAAAATAAAGTAAAAATAATATTTTGTTAATAATAATATGAACTTTGTTTTATTAATATTTATTATTTAAATGATAATAAGTGCATTAAAAATGTGACAATTGCTGTAAAATAAAAAGTCAGTATTTTAATTCTACTACTACTACTACTAATAATAAATATTGAATTTTATTTTATATTACAATAGTATCATTTCAATTTTAACCGTAATGTTATTATCTACTTATAATAATAAAATAAAATTCATATTTTGGTTAATAATATTAATAAATACTGACTTTTTCTTGAATAAATAAATAATTGTTGTAATTTAAATAATACAATTATAATTAATATAATATATTGTTTTATTATTTTTATTATGATTATTAAAATCACATCATATTTCTTTATTTCTTTTAATATTTGTTATAATTTATATTATAGTAATAGCCAAAATTATATTTTTTATTGTTAAATACTATTGCAGTAATCATATTGCACTGTAAAATAAAATGTCAGTGTTATACTACTAATAATAACCAAAATAATAACTTAATTTTATTGTTTTATTATAACAATAAAGAAATGTTATAATTGCAGTAATCCTATCATACTGTAAAATAAACAAGAGAGTATATAATAATAACCTACATATTAATTATATATTTGTATTATTTTAATGCTAAGTTACTACTACATTAATCCTTTTCCACTGTAAAATAAAAAGTCAGCATTTATTATTATTATTACTAAATAAAGACTTTTTAAATTTTTTATAGGATTATTGCAATATTACGATTTTATTGATTTGTTTAATTGTTATAATTAATAAAGTAAAATGTATATTTTGTTATTATTATTATTATTATTATTATTAACAAAATATTATTTTTTACTTTATTTTAAATATATCAATAAACAAATCAATAAAAACTCTTACTATTGCAGTAATCATATTATAACAACTAATAACTAATATTATTTTATTGTTATATTATAACAACAAATATAATTGCAGTAATCCTATCATATAGTATATGATATAATATATATCATAGTTTAAAATAAAAAAATGAATATTTAATAATAACCTAAATATGAATTATATATTTGTATTATTTAAATTATAACAATTAGTACAATAATCCTGTTCCACTGTAAAATAAAAAGTCAGTTTTTATTATTTTTATTATTAAATACAGACTTTTTATTTTTAGTATGAGATCAATCGGATTATTGCAATAGTAAGATTTTATTGATTTGTTTAATTGTTATAATTAAAAGTAAAATTAATATTTAGTTATTGTTATTATATACTGACCTATTTACAGAACAATATGATTATTGCATC
>NW_015507488.1:68707-69018 GCF_001515645.1 Sinocyclocheilus grahami | reverse complement strand
AAGCAGCATGTCATGGGACCTTTAATTTGCGTTATATGTTCTGTGGAAAAGATGTTCACGTCGGTGGCATATCAGCCGATAATATTGGCTAAACGATATATCGGTCGGGCTCTATTCATGACACATAAACAGGGTTGCCAGATATTACTAGTGGAAAAAGCCCATATTAAGCCACTTAAGTTTTTTGTTTGAAGAATGTATGAAGAGTATATCAAATTTTTTCCTACACCCCATGACGCTTTCAGTGAATTATGGGAGTAACTTCCATAAAAGTGTAAACAATCAGATACTACCAATAAACGTTTAATGGT
>NW_015507488.1:67238-67531 GCF_001515645.1 Sinocyclocheilus grahami | reverse complement strand
AGTCAATCTGACAGATAAGGATTATTTGTAGTGCACCCTTAAAATATGTAATCATTTGTTTTTAGTCTATTTGAGTGACACTTGGCAAAACCAGAAGTGCCGCCCATATTTTAAAATGCAGTACTTTCCTTTAGACAGGGGTGGGTAACGTATTTCCATTCTAAGAATTGTGTAGTGCTGTAATATAATATTAGAAAAGTACACTTGGTGAGTTCATTCACTGAACAAACTGTAGATAAGTGTATAGCCTAGTAGCGTAATGTTGATACTAGCAACTAACAGTGCAAACAGAG
>NW_015507488.1:11147-66005 GCF_001515645.1 Sinocyclocheilus grahami | reverse complement strand
GGCCATTATTTTATTAGTTTTACATAATTAAATGTCAGTTCTACTACAGAATGATTCTTGTTTTGCTTTCTAACCACATCTTAATGTCATATTCTTCATGTTAGGGTCTGTTAGGGGAACACTTTTTCTTAGCATGAGAGAGTAATTATACCTCTGGTAACTGTTTAAACTCTGTCTGTCCACTGTATCTTTCCTATCTTTTTTTTTTTTAATAATCTACTCCATCTAGATTATCCATCTAATTAAAATGTCCTCTGTTTTTACTCATTCCTAACTGTATTTTTCTTCCACAGAATACTCAAGTATGTGTAAGTATTACTTTTTTAAAACCTTTTTTACTATACTATTCAATAAAGAGCTGATTCCTCTTGTCAGAAACAGTCACCCTTGGCTCCTTGTTCTTTTTTTATCTGAAATGTATGACACTGGTGGATTATGATATTTGATAATTGTAGTATTCCTATAAATGAGATTCAAAGTATCCTATAATATGCTGGTTTCTGAGCATTCTGCAGGTCATATCATATTTCTGGTTGAGCATTGAAGCTTTCTTTTAGATGACAGTTTGCTTTTGGGTAATGTTTAATATTGTTATAAGGGTTACAAAGTGATTTGTATTTTATGATAGGTTGTAAGGATATGTCTTGTGCTGTTGATTTTGTCTTAATCCATACAACTCATTTACTTATTTAATTTATTTTAACTTATTTGTTATTTATTTTTTATTTTTTTGCAGCTACATGGGTAAACGCAATGATTGGTATATGTGTTGTGGGTAAGTCACATTCTGCATAATTCACCTGATAATCTAGATGTCCTATACCTTCTTTTTATTCAATACAATCAAAAAATCTGTTAAGTTGTTGCAGTGTTGGGCTTTAAAGGGGACATCAGATGCCCATTTTCCACAAGTTGGTATGATTCTTTAGGGTCTTATTGAAAAGTGTACTTTGGTTAAAATTTCTCAATGCTAGTGTAAAACGACTTTTTACCATTGTCAAAAACAGCTCTGTTCACAGGGACCCATTTTGGTGCATGTCCCTTTAAATGCTAATGAGTTCTGCTCACCACGCCCCTCTCTTCCATGGGGTGACAAGCCGTTCTCTAGACTGTTAACTTTAGCCGCTTAGTTGTTATAAATTCACTGTAAACCACGGCTTCTTGGGACTTATTGCTTTATTTTATACTCACTCCAGATGAAGCTGGATCACGAATGATTCGCATGAACAAACGCATTAAGGTAGATCAGGGGACGCATTCCCTTAAAAAACAAAAGTAAGCCTCTGCGTCTTCAGCGGCTCTGATGTCGGGAGTAAATGACGACTGCTATGTTCATGATTGCATCCAACAACAAAACACCTCAGTCACTTAGAAGACATTCTTGTCTACGTCCCTGCTCCGGCGTCGAAACAATGGCGGACTGTTTACAGCTCACTCAGGGAGGGTCTATTCTGAAACACCAGTCAATCAACAATCGTGGGGTGTCCTGGGTCTGTGCCAAGAATCTGAATGGCTTGATCTGAGAAAGTGGTTATGATTTGAGGGGATTTAAGAAAAAAAAAAGCACTGGGTGGATTTTTAGCATTATAGGGTGGTTGTGTACACACACTGCCAACACACATTTATGTTCAAACACCAAACAACAAAAGTGAATTTTTCATCTGATGTCCCTTTAAAATGTCTGGGTTTGGTGCCAGTTAGGTTTTTTTTTTTTTTTTTTCTGATCAATCAACTCATCTTTTATAATACAAAATGCAAGGAAACTGAGAATATGATTTAAATTTTTCCTCTTTGATAATGACTGTTTTCTGGAAAATAAGTCTCACCTGATTATCACACTGGGCTAAAATAGCATTGAGACAAAAAATGTTTAATGTATAATAAACATGTATTTCAGGTCCCTTCACTTCACAACAAATCCTTTAAATTTAACAGTATTCAGAACAGAAAAGAAAAAAGTTTAAAGTAAAGCTAATGTATATTATAGTGGCATTTATTATTAACAGCATTTATAAATGTCAAGCCTAAACAAATTTGTTTAAATTGTAACGGGATCTACTGGTGTGTGAGAAATGTGCTATGTACAGTTGGACTGACATACCGCCCTCATTCAGCACAAATCCAAATGTGTGCGTTTGCATGTGTTTTGCATGCTTAACGTAAATTGCATTGTGTAAGTTGCAGCACGTTTCAGATGATAAAAAGCGACCTGTATTCTGAAAAAATATGCAAGTTTCGATGGGACCACAACCTCGCCTGAAAAAAGAAATTATAGGCCTCTGAATAAAGGCCTCTAATAGCAAATTAGTTATCCTAACCCTAACCTCCGCTAAAGTATTTCTGTATGTTTGAAATATCACAGTTCTGTTCATAACGTATGATAATAATAAATTAACAGGAGAGTTTCAAATTGGCTTATTGGAACATTAGTGTGCAAACTTTTTTCCTACCACATGCCAAGCTAATAACATGGTTGTCAGCATTAAAATGTATACTCAGTGCTTGAAGTGGGCCAGTACACACCGGTACGCAGTACCGGCTCTTCTCTATTTTAGTCTTTAGCATACTGGCACTTCTGACATGTTGCCGGTACTCCGAGTCAAAGCGTCAGTGTCTGGGTGATTAGAAATGCCAATATATCACACTACCAGGAGGGGTCAATGAATACGAACAGAGTCGGTCTACTTCAGCGAGAGATTATGTCAGAATAATAATTAATTATTGATTACTAATTTTAATCAGTGCATTATAGGCTAATGAAAACAATACCTTAACAGCTAACAGAAGCAGGTTATTGCGATCACATCATTTTAAACTGGTAAACTCCTGAAATTGGAAAGTCCAAGGAATCCAGTAAGTGAATTCAAACAACATTAAAACTGCGTCCAGATGTCAGTAAATTATTTATTTCAGCATGTATTTGGCTTAAAAGCAAGAGTGTTATAATGGATGCTGGCTGAAGGCATTTTAGATTTGCGGTGGTCAGTGGTTTAGTGATTCTGAATGGATCAGGACAGGTAGGTCAAGGCCGGGAGCTGTAGTGGTCTTTTGCAGCTTCTTGTGGTCCTGTTTGGTATCGCAGCTCGACTTATGCTTATTGGTATTGAAAACGTTTACTTAAGTACTTTTTAATTTTCAGAATTCACAATGTATAGTGCCACAATCAATCAATAATTATTTAATATAAAAAATTAAATAAGGGGGTTGGTCAGGGGGTACCTTTTTTTCACTTCAAGCACTGGGTATAATTATTGTAATAACAATTTGTTAATTTGTTCTTGTTTACTGGCTGTCACTTGTCTTTAATGTTTGAACGTTATATTTGTTTGGCTAGTGGTTTTTGCTGTTGTATTAAAATTGAAATCGAGAATTGTCAAATTTTATTGGTATCTAAAATACTGGTGTCATATAAGCTTATTCATTAGAATACAAGATAACATAGATAAAAAAACTGATAACAGCAACTATTTTGTTTTATTGTATTTATTTTTATTTTTATTTTTTGTGGCAGGGACAGTGAAAATGTTGGCAGGGCAAGTAACAATTTGAAACACTGGCCCAACCGGGCCAGTAGAAAAAATCCTTAGAATTGAGCCATTTTATACCCAAGTATTTTTGATTTATTTTTATTTTATTGTCAACTGGCAATCACTTAAGTCAAATGCAGTCACCAGGCTGTACCCGTTAACTAAGGCAAACATGCCAGGAAACTGTACATGTCAAGAGCTTTGGCTACAAAATGACCACTTCAAAGACTGGGTGTTAAAAGTAAACGACAGAAAAGCAAAAAGTAAATGTGAAGAAATAAAAAGACTTGAGTAACGAACTTGGTGACAAACAGAAAATCCTTCAGGGCGTTTGACAGCATAAAAACCATAAATTAATTTCTGTAGAAATTAGAGGTTATAAAAATGAATACTTTTTAATTTAGCAAGGATGCATTAAATTGATCAAAGGTGATAATAAAGACATTTATAATGTTACAAAAGATTTGTTTCAGGTAAATGCTGTTCATCAAAAAAACAGCTGTTTTCAGCAATAATAATAATAATGTTTTTTGAGCAGCAAATCCGTATATTAGAATGATTTCTGAAGGATCATGTGATGCTAAAAATTCAGCTTTGAAATCACAGGCATAAATTGCATTTTAAATTATTCAAATAGAAAGCAGTTATTTTAAATAGTAAAAATATTTCAAAATTGTACTGGTTTTGCTGTACTTTGGATCAAATAAATGCAGGCTTGGTGAGCAGAAGAGACCTCTTTTAAAAAAAACATGAAAAATCTTTTGACTGGTAGTGTACGTTCATAAATGCATTTTGTGTTTGGTAAATTACCTGCGTCAGGTAGTGTGCAGCAGACACACCCACCTTAACAATTTCAACATATCGCTTATCCTGGCCAAAAAGACCATAAACATTCCTGATAACATCTTAAGTAACAATTAGTTTACATACATGTATACTAAAAATAATCCTGTGCCACTGATACACTGCAAATCAGGTGATTTTTAGGTCAGTGGTTTGGCTGTCAGTCAATGCTGCCTTTTGTCGATAGGGAATAGCGGTATGGCCACTTGAACGCTTCTTGAACACTGCCTGATACGAGTGAGCCGTGAGCAGTCCAGTTAGTTAGACAGATCAATGGTTCCAACCAACAACCCAAGTAGCATTCCATTAGCGAAACCAGGAAAGAGCCTGAGAACACTTAAAATAACATGCTCCCACTAACAACATCACAGGAAATGAATTCATTTTTGGCCAATCTAGTTGTCACACAGTATCGGTTTTGTTTTATTTGTAAAATATTCAAGAAAATGTGTTTTGTTGTGCTTTCATGTAGGATTCTGATGTTACTAGAATAAGAATTTGATCCTTTTTTTATTTTAATCAAGGTTAATCATTTGTAATGCAATTCCTTTCTGTTTTGCAGTTGTGGTTGGATTGCTGTGCCTTGTGTGTTGCAAGTGTTTCAAGAAACAGTAAGTTATCTGCACTGTCTCAGTTGCTTCTTATGTGTTTTCTAGGCTCTTGTTCTCACACTGTCATATTGGGTAATAAATTAATACTTTGCATTCATGGTTAGCAAAACAGTTTGAAGGTTCGGGTGAAATTTCCACACATTTTCCATGGGAAATGGAGATGCCTTTGAGGTTTAGGATTAATATACCAGCTGTTTATCATGCACATGCTGACTTTGGATTGCAGCTCAAAGCTGCAAAGGTGGTGACTATTTCCTGGTGTAGAACTAGACTACCCATAATCCTGCAGAGAACGCCACCTTTCAAAGAAACCTCTGCTCCCATGAAGCATTGCAAATGACATAATTGAGTCCGTATCCCTCCAGCTACCCCTCTCAAGCTGTGATCCTATTCACAGGGCCCCTGGCTGTGAATACTCTATAGACGTTCACTTTTTCACCTCAAAAAATAAACTCTTTTTTACCTTTTCACCATCAGGTGATTGGAACATACCTTAAAAGTACTTATATTAACAGATGGATGCATATTTCTGAATATTTTGCAGTCAGATGTATTTTTATAATCTGTTGTATCGTTTTTGTTTTAGGCATGTCATTCACATTGCTTCATGGGCATTCTGTATCCTGCTTTTTTGCTTCAAATCAGAATACATAATGTTGAGATTCATCTTGGTTGTTTATTTGATTATTTAAGAAATGTTTAAATCCCTTTCAGCAGAGAATGCTGACAAAGTGAACTGTCACCTTTTTGAGCAGGTGATTAAATATAAATGCAGTAATGTATCAAACCACAAAATGCTTCATTGTACATAAAAATTCAAATTCAAACCTTGAAAAATTCTTCATTTTTGCAACCCTTTATGCTGATCGTCTATATGGGAAGCAGTGTGCCGTTTTGTTTATTCCCCCGGGTAGAGGGGTTTTCTGTGTTTAAGAGTGGGGTGAGGTCTTGTAAATGTGTGCTGGATTTAGGTTTAATATACCCAGCTATTAGTCTATGCACATGCTGACCTTTAACGTACTTTTGGATTGCAGCTCAGACCATGAAAAGGTTGAAAAAATGGATGAGGTTGGATTCTAACTCCCTCACATACCTGGTAAGGACCATGGGAACTATGCAGCTTTCTCGAAGACAAAAAGTCTTCTCCTACTTCCTCCTTGTAACGTCACAAAAGAGTTTCTGAACATCATACAAGCCATCATTGCCATTTAAATGTGGGCGGTCAGATTTCTGATGTCAGAAGCCCATCAATCCCAAAATATAAGAATTTCAGAAAGTAAGAAAGAATAAGATATAATATAAGAAAGTCAGTTAAGACTTTAGGATTTTTGAAGGTTCTTCCTCATCACATATTTAGCATATCCATACATGCATATGCTTATTGTCATTTATTCATCAACTACCCCGAGTGTCTTCAAGACGCGGCTTATTCTTTCTTCTAGCTAACTGGGACTTACCAGGTTTCATACCTTTAAAAAAATATAGAATGTTATCATTTATATAATTCATTCTTTGTTCTTAATTAATGGCATGCATTATTCTGTTACTCTTTGTGAATGACTTATGTAATTTTTGCACCTCAAATTACAGGTCTTCATGAAGTTGTCCTGCATGAAATCCAAGTGAAGAATCCTGCAAATATATATACGCACTTCCCAGAACCCGGCAAGAGGCGGACTGATTTCCCGCAACAAATTCCTCCATAGTCAGAACCAATGTTGCTTTGTTGCTTAATTTAGAAAAACTCCTTTCTAGCAGTCTCTAACTTTTTTCCCATTCTGTACTCTAAAACAGATCTGTCATCGTCACATAAGTCAGGTTGATTTCACTTTTATAAAGTGTATGCTTGTCATTTCTTAATTTTTAACACTGTTAATACAGTGATCACTCTTCCTGAGAACATCTAAGGATTCATGACAAAAAAAGTGCACTGACTGTCCCTTAGCTTACCGATTTAGTCGAGGGCTGCGTTTAGCATGAATATTTATGTAGAAAGTCAATCAAATTTAAAAGAGATGAATGTCTGAATTTGTAACTATTTCATAGTATTTGGGAATCCACATTGTTCAAACAAAACCAAATGTTGTACAATGCTTAAGGCTTTGTTTTCATTTTGCCTGTTGTTACTTTTCATTTGGATAAAACGTGTATATTACCCTTCCAGTAGATACACTGCAGAATGTAATTTTCAGCGCAGATTTTAAACTGAAAGTTCTGCTAAATCCTGCTGAAGTACTTAAAGTGCCTTTTCATTCTACGGTTTTCGTTAAGGGTTATCTACACTGTAAAAAATTACCTTGAATTTAACATTAAAAGACTAAAAATGCTACAGTAAAATCCTGTTAAATGGTTAACGGTAAATTCCCCTACTATATACAGTGAAAAACTGTATTGGACATTACATGTATTGAGGGCTGCAGCTCTCCAGGACCGACGTTCGCCACCCCTGATCTAGACCAATGTTAATTTACAAATACAAAATACATATAATATTCAGTGGTAACCCATGTTCCTTCATATATATGTCGATGAGCATGAACGGTATATGAGTGGAGCAGTCACATGGGCCGCAAGCGACTGAGCGGAGCACACACGCACATAGAGCGGGATAACCGTCACGTGATAAAGGTTCGTTGACGACTATATTTCGTCATAATTTTCGTTGACGAAAGCAACACTAGTGTGACAATATATGTGACCCTGGACCACAAAACCCGTCTCAAGTTGCTTGGGTATATTTTTAGCAATAGCCAAAACGATTTTTCGTTCATGCCAAAAATCATTAGGATATTAATATATCGTAAATATATCAAAACTTAATTTTTGATTAGTAATATGCATTGCTAAGAACTTCATTTGATTTTCATCAAAAGCTTATTTGATTATAAAATATATTTTATAATACTACATTTTTATCATATTTTAAAATTGTATATATTCCTGTGATGGCAAAGCAGAACTTTCAGCAGCCATTACTCGAGTCTTCAGTGTCACATGATCCTTCAGAAATCTTGAAAAAGCTTCCATGTTTATTAATAATTAGTAATAAAAAAAATAAAATACATTTTACACTTTTTTTATGTATTAAGTAAGGCACAGCGTGCAAGTATATGTGCTTAACATAATTTTGTGTGTGTGTGTGGGGGGGGGGGTTGTTTTTGTTTTCAAGATAATTTCAAGATTAATATTTCTATTTTGGTGTTGCTATTGGCCAGTACATGGGGACCGATGTTAATTCATTAAAAAATGTATTATCTGTTCAAAATATTGCGAAAGTATTGCAATGTCCGATCAATATTGTGTATCGATCCTTCAAAATCACAAATAATACATATCAATGAAGGATTGTGTGTTAAATACTCACATAAGCCGGAGGGATCGGAAATTCAGAACATTTCGGTAATTAAGGATGAGTCTGAAAAACAAAATATTTGATACTTTCAAGAGAAAAGCATTGAAAAATATATTAATGTATACTGGATTCTGCTTCATTATGATTCTGACCGTGACAGTGTTTCATTGCAAACAGAACCAGCCGTGACATCAGCAGAACCATTAAAAATGTCTCTTGCCAGATCAACCTGGTTCCCAGAGTAACTAGCGAGGAGAGTGTCGGCCCACAGCAGGATGCAGGGCTGCCCCGCTGTGTTGTTGACGACAAGTGGGGGATTCACAGGTGACTCTGGTGGTGCCTGAAGTAGCGATCGGCCCACAGAATGTCCTGCCATTACTGGGGTGTCCTCAATGACCTACAAAAGAAGGATAAATGACAAAAGACATTTTTGTTCAGGGTTTCATCAAAGCTGTCGTGAATTGATGGTGTCAAATGAAAAGGAACATAATGTGAGAGAACAAAGTGCAGTATAAACTAACTTTGTCCTTGTGATTTTCCTTATTTGGGTATAAGCATCTTTGAAATGCATTCATGTAAATGTACAGAAAAAATGAGGACTTGCTCTAGAAGGCTTCAGGCCGGTGTATACAGCGGTGTAAGGCACATCCTGAGATTTGAACATGTCGAGGACCTCTCCCATGATCGCATCTAATCAGAAAAGAGATCTTACATACTATAGTAAAGTACAACAATACTGACAAACACAGTAAAACCATAAAAACCATAAAAAGCAATACACAATCATTATACTAAAACCATTATCAAACCTGATTAAAAAAAAATGTAACTACTCACCATTTTTCAAAAGCAATTCCTTTGTCTGATCCCTGACATTCAAAAAATTAAAAAGAGTGTTATTTTTGTATTATTTATATACTATTATAGTATTTATTAACATTTAAATGACTGAATACTGTGTTATTCTTTTAGTAATTTTGTTATACTATTTTGTCATTTTCATTTTTTTTTTACATTTAGATTTAGCTTTCAGTTGTTTTTTTATTGTTGTTGTGGCCAAGGAAACATATCTAATTTTCATTTAGGTTTTTTATGCTTCTGCTTTCCTCCAATATTTATATTTCATTTAAAAAACTAAATGATTTTTAGGTTTTAACAATATCAACAGTACAAAAACTAATTTTCATTTAGGTTTTTTATGCTTCTGCTTTCCTCCAATATTTATATTTCATTTCAAAAACTAAATGATTTTTAGGTTTTAACAATATCAACAGTACAAAAAGGGAAGTTAACATTTTAACATTATTACTGAAATTCAGAGTGCCTTGCAAAAGCATTCAGACATTAATCAATTCCTTCATTTTACTGAAATATTGGGTTGTGTTTGTTTTATTTCAAAGCTCTGAAACACAAAACCTATCATTTTGGCATGACTTTGTTTTAGAATGTATTCTTTGAAACAGCTGAAAAGGCTATATTTTAGTTTCTGTGTTGCAGAAAGTTACTCAAATGAAAAGAATCTGAACCCTTTTTGAAAGACACTGTATAATATAAATAACATTACAGAACATCTTACCCAGCAGTGTAAGGGAGATGGACAGCCAGTAGTGAAGGCTGTGCGGTGTTCAGCTTAATTTCCTTCAGGGTGCTGGGGTCGATCTGGACTGCTGGGATACCCAGCTCTCCCTGGAGGAGTTCCAGGATGGAATTTGATGCAGACCAGTCCAGGGCTGGCAACACCAGGGGATTGGAGGACGTCTGAAGTGCTGACTTTAATACAGAGAGAAAAATGTTGACGAGAATGTTGAGAGAAGTCTAGTTGTGCTATCCCGCCAGAATAAAAAAAAAACAGAACACACCCACCTCTACATTCAAAAAGGCACTGTCTTGCTTGTTGCCAAACACTCCACCGTACATAGTGAAGTCTTCCATACTTAGCTATAAATTGGGGAGAGCAGGCAAAAAGTCGGTTATATTAGTATCACTGAGTCTGCAGATGATCAAAATTGTACAAGGGTAATGAAATCCTAGTATGTCCCAGGGAAGATGAATGGGGAAGTAAGACTGTGGCTCAAAGTCACACTATACTGACAAGTCCAGTAACTAGGAGAATAAAAATATCAGTGTGAGAGGAGGAAACTACTTCACTAATAGTTCCACATTGTAAAATACATTCCTACTACACTGATCCCATTGTAAAGCTTTTCAATAATGTCAATCTTATTGACATATAAAATTAGCAATAAGGACAATGTGTGGAATTGATTTTAAAGGGCATTATTACCTTTAAGAGGACATTTTTCCATCATACACCACATTACTGTGGCTCAAAGTCACACTATACTGACAAGTCCAGTAACTAGGAGAATAAAAATATCAGTGTGAGAGGAGGAAACTACTTCACTAATAGTTCCACATTGTAAAATACATTCCTACTACACTGATCCCATTGTAAAGCTTTTCAATAATGTCAATATTATTGACATATAAAATTAACAATAAGGACAATGTGTGGAATTGATTTTAAAGGGCATTATTACCTTTAAGAGGACATTTTTCCATCATACACCACATAGTTCACTTTCATATACTTCAATCAATTTAAATCGTAATATAACTAGATAATATTGTATAAATGTCTAAAATTCTAAATAGCAGATAAAACACAAGAACGCAATGCAGGGACATTATTTTAGCCCCCATTGTAAACATGTGGGGCATTTGACCTTATCCTGCAGGAAGAGCAGCACATTGTGTGGAGCAGTGGACAAGGCAGATTTCAGATAAGACGCCAGCTGCCCACCAGACACTGTCTGACCAGCTGTTGGTTGAGCCAGATGTGGCATGTTGGACCTGTATTGACAAAGATATCATTCAGTTTGCGACTCCCCTCAACAGAATCAGGCTGCCTTGAAACCTTGTCCACTGTAATGAAGCTGATTTAGCTGCCTGAACATATATAAGAAAAGCACAGCAGTGTTCTGGAGTTACTATAGAAGTCCATCAGAAAGCAATATTCAAGAGACAAACGTGTAACGTACCCCTCACTGGTCCACATGAGCAGAGGCGCTTGAGCATAACAGCTATAAGTCGAGCAGATAAATAATAAAACCGACGTGAAGGCCATTGTTGAGAGACTACTGCGCCGCATTCCTACTTCCGTCATTCTGCAGGAGAGTCACGTGAACGGCTGATCATCATGTGACTTCTTCTTCTTCTTCTTCTGTTTATTGGTGGTTTTGGCAAACCAACTTAAAGGTGCATTACCGCCACCTACTGGTCTGGAGTGTGGAGTGAACCGATTTGGTAGAGAGAAGGATATTATGTTTGAAAAATAACAATAATAATTAAAAATAAAAATAAATAAATAAATAAAAAACATGAGACTTCTTCTTCTTCTTCTTGGTTTTATGGCGAGTTGCAATCTTTGCGCATATCGCCACCTACTGTGCTATTGTCCCATTCCTTTCTCTTGTCCAAAATCTCCAGATCAATTTTTGCTTCAGGTATTATCCATATGGGCACTTCATGCCATACTGGAGAAATACTGCATACTATATCAGATATCTGGTATTTTTTTGCTAACTGGTTTATATCCCACCCAAATCCTCTTCCGTTTTTACTCGCATACTCCCAGCAGTCTTTTGGAACATCTTTAGCAATATTGTCTCCAGCATAACTTTTAATAGATGTCCAATATGCCAATGACAATTTCACTCTGCGCAAATTCAGTGGCAATTTATTCGATTCAACGATTAAAGCATTTACCAGTGTTGATTTGACTGCTCCTAAACACATTCTAAGTGCTCTGTATTGTATTCTATCTAGTTTCTTTAGCAATATCTCTGACGCATCACTATATCTTCTTCTTCTTCTTCTTCTTCTTCTTCTTCTTCTTCTTCTTCTTCTTCTTCTTCTTCTTCTTCTTCTTCTTCTTCTTCTTCTTCTTCTTCTTCTTCTTCTTCTTCTTCTTCTTCTTCTTCTTCTTCTTCGGTTTTATGGCAGGTAGCACCCATGTTAAGGGGCATTATCGCCACCTACTGTATTGGAGTGTGAACCAGAGTTTTCCCTTTCATTATAAGAGGACAAAATAATACTACTAATAATAATATTCCTTCTTTACCTCAATAAGATTTTTCCCTCTAAATTCTCTTAATCAGCTCTGTTCTCTTAAGATACAAAAATAAACTTTCTAGTCCATAAGTAAATATATTTTTAATCTTTAGGTGGTCCACTCCCATCTTTCTAAATTCATTCTTCATTGTTTCTCATTCATTAGTATACTTTTGACAAACACAAATAACATGTTCTACTGATTCCTCCATTCCACAGTGGTGCTCACATAATCCTGTTGGATGTTTATTTATTATTTTTAAGGTTTTATTCAGCATAGTATGCCCAACCCTTAATCTTGTTAGAATATTTTCCTTTTTGGTGCTTCTTTTAGTTATTCTCACGACTCCTACTTCTCGCTGTATTTCATAAAGTTGACGTCCTGTATTTCCTGTATCCCATTTCTGTTGCCACTCCTTAGTGGTATATGCTTTATTTACTGCTTTTGCTTCATATTTACTAAGTGAGATATTCATGATATCCTCATTTTCCAATGCCTGTTTTGCTAATCCATCAACCTTTTCATTACCCTTTATCCCCCTATGAGCTGGTATCCACATAAATATTATCATGATATTCATATTCTTAAATCTATACAGATTTTCATATATCTCATTTACTATATCCTGTCTACTATGAGATGTGAATGATTGCAATGACTTTCATGTCGAACATAAATCTGTACAAAGTATAACCTTTTTGATGCGAGTCTCCTCTATCCACTGTAGTGCTGTTGCTATTGCCATCATCTCTACTGTATACTGATAAATGATCTGATGTTCTCCTATTAACAAAAATGTTTAAGGATGGAATACTGAATGCAAAACCTGTTCTCCCTGTATTAAGATCTTTAGATCCATCAGTATATACTGGAACAAATACTTGATATACAGTTTGTAGTCTATCTTCAACAACAGCTACAATGTTTTCAGGTTCTTTCATTAACTCCAGCATATACAAATCTATGAGTACTGCAGGAAACATCCAAGGTGGCGTTATTGATAACGGTACTGCAGGAATGTATCTTTTATGACTTAAAATCATTTCTCTAGCTTCTTTGTCACTATTCCATGCAAAACACTTCTGTTTAGACCTTTCCTTTTCCCAGCACGGAAAGAGTACTTTTACTGTTGGATTGCGGACTTCTGAATGACCTTGAAGATTTACCCAGTAGTTCATCATTAACTGCTTTCGTCTGATTTAACGGCATTTCACCCACTTCAACCTGAAGAGCAGATACAGGGGTGATCATGTGACTGTTTTTTCCCCCTTTAATCATGTGATTCTCTTCTGACTCGATTCGTTCACGTCCTCTGAACAGTGCGCAGGCGCGAGATGCAGCGTTATACAGTCTATGGTCGCAACGCCGAACATCATAAGAATAAACCAACTACATTTGCATTATTTGCTAGGAAAGCAAGAAAAATAACATCCAGCCTCTATAAATCATCTTCAATTTAAAACGCCATAATGATTACAAACGTTAAAAAATGAACTTTTACATTTAAGTTCGATTTGGAACTTTATATGGTTTCACAATCTATGTATCTATCTATCTATCTATCCTAAATTTAAAAAACCGTTGTCTTATTGTACTTCTTTGAACAAATGCCTGAAACTTGGTATTATGAGCACTTCTGTGTCTGTTTGCCTCTTTAAGAAGAATCGCATGTATTCCCCAATTGTAAGTCGCTTTGGATAAAAGCGTCTGCAAAATGACTAAATGTAAATGTAATGTAAATCAGTCTATCTATCTATCTATCTATCTATCTATCTATCTATCTATCTATCTATCTATCTATCTATCTATCTATCTATCTATCTATCTATGTCTGTCTGTCTGTTTTACCACAGGGAAGTTCGTTTTAACAATCTAAGTTAGCTCGTTTGTCTCCCTTATGCTACCTGCAGAATCCAAGTGTATCCTCGCACCTATAAAAATACTAAATTGATAACAGTTCAGCAAAAACTACCTTTGTCTATGAAAGACTGCATAGAGATGCTTCTTAATACTCAATGTAAAGTTAGCATTTGTCTCTAAACACCTGGAATACATTGGGATGACGCTGTAATTTCAGGACAACTTTATTGGGCTTAAATATTGACAGGTAGTCTCTATCATAGATCGCATTTTAAATCACGCTTATATTAATAACTGACAGATCACATATTATTATGAGTATGTTGATATATACGTGGAAATATTCGTTTGCAAAACACTAAAACAGATCTGATCTTAATCATGAATCATTCGTTAATTCACGAATTATTGAGAGAGGCTTCATCATCCACAGTGTTGTCAGCGGAGGGATATCTGGTACTGGACTGCGCCCTGTGCCATTCAGAAGATGGGGAAATGAAAGTGCCACCGAGCGTAGTCAAAATGTATTCAATAAGATTACCCAGGATGTGAACTAGCGTTGATATTTTTAAAGAATTTATATTTACGGCTTAATTGTAACTCGGAGTTGATGACATTCACAGCAACATTGATCATCTCCGTTTAGGGAGTTGCACTATATTATTTCGCGAACGTCTCCGCACCGCTGGAGCTCGTGCTGCGGTCAGGGCCATCTTTGGTTGTTCTCGCCGGTCGCACAACAGTCAGCGATCAATTGTGATACGTATCAAATTATTTGAGCGATAATTGTTTCCAAAGTGGTCGTTTTTGCCGCTAATAAGACAACGGACTGGTTCTTCATAAATATTTTGTTGCATCAACACCGTTTTGCTGATTTTTTTGCAGAGTAAATTTGGCTAAAGACGGGAGATCCACTGTAATACAACATGGATGAGGAATATGATGTTATCGTATTGGGCACCGGACTCACAGTGAGTAGCGCATTCGGGTCACTGATGACTCGCTCGCTTTGGAAACAGATTAAGATGTTGCCGAAGGATGCTCGGGTGCTTATAGATGTGGCTGTACCAATAGATGCTCTGCGTTAGATTGAACCCGACGGCCTATTGCTGACGCATCCTTTGGACCAGTACTGTACTGTGTCTGTGTAGTGAGCCAGCATTTCTCGCAATTTCTGCATGAATATGAGTGCAATCCATCGCAAATCTACCTTCCCCCGAATTTTCAAAGCCATTGAGGCTGCATCGTTTCATTGACATGAAAGCGGTTATTAAAAAGTAATGAATGATTCTTCTCACAGTGTCTGGTTCTAAGGAGTGGCATCAGGTATCCCGTTTGTTCGTTCGGGCGTCGAAATAGGGGAAATATATGTATTTATTGCGGATATTTTGCCTTTTATGGTTTGCCAACGTAAAAGCTGTATTGTACTTAAGTGATGTTACTTCACTGTCTCCCTGTAATTCTGGGTTTAGTGAGTTTTTATTTTTGTTATTGTTTTAATCTAAAGAGCCCAATTTTACAAACGTGGGAGCTTGACATTGGTTACATGCGTGCAAAAACAGTATTATTAATAATAATAATAATAAAAACATAAAACAAAAAGTGTTTTTATCAAGCGTCTCCTCTATTTTCCTCATGGAGGATAGTGGCTGATCTGGGCTGCGGCTCATAATGTGGGCTGGGTGTAGCGATGCTGGATTCGTGAACGAATTGTTCTTGTGAGTCGGTTCGTTTCAGTGAATCGATCTGAGAGGTTCTTCGGTCGTTGACTCATTAATAGCCGAATAGTAGAAGTTTTATAAATACCTCCTGGACATGTATTTACGACTTAATTATATCGAAGTTTTCAAACAAGAATAGTTGGATGTAAAACTTCAGCTAAGATGTAAACAAATTATAGTATTGTGTAATGTAACTGTAAATTATATTTAGGTTCTAAATTATTGCTGTTTTATGTCATGGCTGCAACAAACGGAATTGGAACACACAAAATTACAATAAACACAGTTGTTAATCAAACTTCAAAACATTTCATATGTCACGCTAGGATGTCAGAATGACGTAGACGAATCAGAAGTGTTCGTTTTCGAAGCGCTCCGTTAACTGTTCAAAAGAACCGATTCGCGGAAATGAATCGCACTTTCCATCACTAGTTGGGTGGGGTGACTCGCATCCATCCCAGTGTTTAACACGGAAGTCAAGGTAATGGATAGATACCCGCTGCCATGTCAACAGATGAATATAATTTTTTTTTTTATATCCATGACCGATTATTTCAACTAAATGATGTTTATTTGTGTAGGAATGTATTCTCTCTGGGATAATGTCTGTGAATGGGAAGAAAGTTTTACATATGGACAGAAATCCATACTACGGTGGTGAAAGTTCCTCCATCACACCCCTGGAGGAGGTGAGGATGCTTCACATTTACCACTGTCACTACTCCAATCTCATGTCTGCTTGATATTGCACATGTTTACTATAGCTGTATAATTGCCAGAATAAATCTTGCTGTTTGTAGCCATGTATTTTAACAAATTAATATTTTATTTTAATATTAATGTTTATATTAATATAAAATACTTTTTTTTTTAAACTTACACATGCACTCACATTTTACATGCTTTTCTCTCAGCTCTATAAGAGATTTGGGATTTCAGACAGCCCCCCAGAGTCAATGGGCCGGGGAAGAGACTGGAATGTGGATCTTATTCCTAAATTTTTAATGGCCAATGGTAAAAACTTAAGTAACATGATAGTTGGTGTGATAATATTGCTCAAAACATGTTTTTGGATTAGATTGTTGTCCTTTAATTCATGCAAGTCTGTAATTTTTTATAATATTCTGAATAATAATGTACCACTGCATTTTGTCATTGTTTTCTTCCTTAAGGTCAGTTAGTTAAGATGCTTCTATACACAGAAGTGACCAGATATCTTGACTTCAAAGTGGTTGAGGGAAGCTTTGTGTATAAAGGAGGAAAAATCTACAAAGTGCCCTCTACTGAGACAGAGGCACTGGCTTCAAGTACGTCCAGCTAGTGTTTTATTGTCTCTAGGACTAAATCGAGAATGATTGTTTTTGATAAAATTGCAGATTCATTTAGTTGACCCGTGACATGTGTTGCTTAGACCTAATGGGAATGTTTGAGAAGAGACGTTTCCGCAAGTTCCTAGTTTTTGTGGCCAACTTTGATGAGAGCGACCCCAAGACTTTTGAAGGCGTTGATCCCAAACTCACAACAATGGGAGACGTGTACAAGAAGTTTGACTTAGGCCAGGACGTCATCGACTTCACGGGACATGCCCTGGCCCTCTACAGGACAGACGAGTAAGTGTCGCTAGTGTTACAAAACCCCAAGAGTCTTATCTTTAAACTTATAATTTAAGACAAGACACTATAGGAAAAAACATTGTTTTACACGTTTATTTATCTGCATCTGTATATTTCAATTACAACACAAATCTTTAAAGGTTTTTTTCTCAAAATGAGTTTACATTCTTTCCACTTCAGTAGCACTTAAATACATCAAACTTTCAGATTTGATTCCTATCTATATTCTGATGAGTTTTACAGGAGGGTTTGTTTCTATGTCATTATATAGATTTATTTCTGGCTGCTGACAGTATTTTCTAATTTATAGAGTGATAGAAAGATGTCTTTTGAACCCGGCTTTATCCAATGTTCAGATTTCTTTTGTGGAAATGTATGCAAATCAGTGCAAATTTAATCAGATAATGCATAATTTGCATATTCAAACACAACACCTTAGAAATCTTGTAGTACAAAACAATTGTCTTCATACACTGTGATTAATCAGCTGAGGAAGTACTCTATTATCGATTAGATATCTATTCACATGTGGTGTCTTGCTTTTGGCTTGCCAGTGCTTTTTCATTGGTGGTAAATGTACTAAAGTGAATTGAATTCCTCCTAGTTACCTTGAGCAGCCATGTCTGGAGACCATCAGTAGGATCAAACTCTACAGTGAGTCTCTGGCACGCTATGGGAAGAGCCCATACCTGTACCCTCTGTACGGACTGGGGGAGCTGCCTCAAGGGTTTGCTAGGTCAGCTGCTCCTCCCACTCAATCATCCTAGTAATCATGTGTTAAGCATCATTGCAAAGTCCTTGTGTTATAAATATGGTCCTTTTCCCTTGTGAACTTACAGGTTAAGTGCAATTTATGGAGGAACCTACATGCTGAACAAACCAGTAGATGAGATAGTGATGGAGGGAGGACATGTGGTGGGCGTGAAATCGGAGGGAGAGGTAAATCTTTAGAGACAAGTGTTGTTTGCAGTGTGATATAACTAAAAATTCATAATTAAATAGAAATAATTTATGTAAATTATAAAAAATTAAACTGATTTATTACAAAATGACAATGCATGGATTTTACTTTTAGACAGAATTTACATTAATATTTGGTTAATTTCATCAAGCATGCATCATGAGAATAAATAGGTGGTTTCATGCATAAGTTTATGCGTAAGATCTGGTGTTGTCTTCTGGTTTGCCTCAATAATCCTGCTTTTTCCAGGTTGCCCGTTGCAAGCAGCTCATCTGCGACCCTAGCTACATCCCGGACCGTGTGCACAAAGTCGGCCAGGTGATCCGGGTCATCTGCGTCCTCAGCCATCCCATTAAAAACACTAATGATGCCAATTCATGCCAGATCATCATCCCTCAGAACCAGGTTAACCGCAAATCAGGTGAGTGACAATACATCAAAATTTGCAGTATAAACCTACACTAGTCTATTAGTGTGTTACAGCATGTCAGCATGTGTGCATCAGTACTTGTGTACAGTCACCACTAGAGGGCGCTGCTTGCTTTCAATAAAAAAATTAGCTGAGCTGCAAAAGTGTGATGTAATGAAAAGTTCATGCACAATTTGTTCTTGTTTGCCTGTAGATATCTATGTTTGCATGATCTCCTATGCCCATAATGTGGCGGCTCAGGGGAAGTACATCGCCATTGCAAGCACCACTGTGGAAACCTCTGATCCTGAAGCTGAAATCGAACCTGCTCTGGAACTCCTCGAGCCCATTGACCAAAAGTCAGTTTACTCTCTGTTTTCTATGCCCTGTTTATTTGGCTCCGTTTTAGTGAAGAACTTTAATAATGTAAATACCAAGTAACATTGTTCAGAAAGATGTAACCATTTAGTATTAGTATGTTTAAAAAATACACTCTTCACTCCAGACAAACACCCACACCACTCACATACTTTTGTCTGCAAAGCCATTTGTTCAGCTAAATTCATGGACTACAGCTAAATGTTGTATTTAAATGATTTTAGCAAATGGCTGCAATATAACAAAGAGTGAAAATTTAAGGGGGTCTGAATACTTTCTGTACCCACTGTATATCATACTACATGAATGCCAATTTTTTATTTTGTCATTTTTACAGGTTTGTGGCCTTCAGTGACATGTATGAACCCATAGATGATGGTACAGAGAGCCAGGTCAGCTTCCCAGTTATTTTAATATTTCTAATGTAGTATTTATTATTATTTAGAATTAGTTTTTATATTTTCATATCAGTTTTAGCCATTTTATTTTGTGCTTTTTCTTTTTTATTGTTATTTTTAAAATATGTATGTATATATATATATATATATATATATATATAATTTCTTTTAGTAATTATAGTATTTCACTCAGCTTTTATTTCATTTAGTTTCCAAGGAAACATTTCTAATTTTCATTTAAGCTGAAATAATATTAAATATAAGTATTAGATAAAAGACTTAAACTTAAGTATACTTAACTTCAGTATACTTTATTTCAGTCAACAAAATGATTTTAATAGTTTAATTTTTTTAATATTTCTATTTCGCTTTATTTTTGTTTCAGTTTCAGGTTTAATTTTAGTACTTCAACTTAGTACTTATGTTTTTCATCTATTTATATTTAATTTTATTTAAATTAAACTATTTTAATAGTTTTAGTTAACAACAACTGGCTTCACAGTAATTTCTTTAAATAAGGCACTGCTGGGTATTATTCAAAAACAAATAATTTTTTTGTTTTTCTTCAGATTTTTGCATCACGGTCCTACGATGCCACCACTCATTTTGAAACAACTTGTAACGACATCAAGGACATCTACAAGCGCACGACAGGCAGTGACTTCGACTTTGAGAACATGAAGCGTAAACAGAACGACGTCTTCGGCGAGGACGAGCAGTGAGGGGTGGAGAAGGCAATGATCATATGGAGGGAGAGATGAGGCGGGCTGAACGGGATTTACCTGGCTGGGTACAGAGGTTACACAGAACAGAATCCACAACGCTGTAAATCTCTTTCGACCGACCTTGTCTTTCCCCTAGTGCTCTTTGCTCATTGTCTCCACACCCCTCCGGTGTCTCTGTTCAGATACCTTCAGTTCAGCACACAGACACACAAACGCTCTGTCGCTCACATTCCACAACTCTGCACTACAAAGTGGGCTCGCACCAACATGCTATTTTAGATTCTTACACAAGCAGTATGCATCGTTTGCGCAAAATATCCTGTTGAAGTGAAACGTGTCTTTCTGTTCTCTGAATATCGTCTTTGACTGAAGCCCATACATGTGAACGATTCCTCGAATACTGAAGGAGATTTAAAACGATTTCTCATCAACTTTCGTGAAGTATCCCCAACTGTCCTCAGACTGTTAGTTTATCAAACTGTCGTCACTTTGACATTTAACAGCTTCATGTGAACAGCAGCCTTCCTGTAATTTAAGAAAGTGTCACTGACAAACATATTGTAAGATCATTAAACACTCACCATTAAACACTACAGTTTGACACCTGGAAAAAGGATGTAATGATATTGATAATATTTAAAACACAAAGTTGTACAAAAGTAAATCTGACTTTGCTAGATCCAGTCATCAAAACCTGAGCTGACAGTCCCGTATCATTGCATTTCCTATTCACGATCTTTCCGCTCTTTTAACTCACTGGTCTTAAAAGTTATTTCATTCTTTTTTATTATTGATTTATTTTTTTGGACAACTAAATTGAATGAGATGTATAATATGCAGTATAGAAGCGAAATGTAAGCCATTCACTTGTAACTAACAGTCTTTGTGCTAACTCTTAAAAACGTTGTATGTCCTCACATTTTCTAATGACCTTATTCTACATTCCTGCTATCATTCATTTTGTTTGTAGTGAAACCCGATATGGACAGCTGTTATCGAATGCAAATGTGTGCAAACATGAGTCGATCGCTTAGTCTGTTACGGAGTCTTAAGAATGTGGAAGCAATTTTCACTCCCACAGCTGCAGAAGAAAACGATAATGTGACTTTAAGGAGTATCAGATCCTTTGGTATTTGATAGTAGCCATATCCATTGGTATTCTGGCTTTTATAAACCGGGCTGACTCCAGTCTACTAAATGCATACATGCGCTAACTTTGAATTGTGATGAACACTATGCCTCTCTCTGTGTACTGTAAAGATTCTCACTGCATCATGCAATCAATCTGCATCTTTTGATTTGATTTGGTTTTATCGGTGTTTGACACATGTAGTCTTTGCATTTACACTTGGCTGTTAGAAACCACAAGACAAACTTAGTATTGAACAATGACTGGTTGTTTTCACCATTCCTTATATCTCTAATCATGCTTGTTTTTGTTTTCAAATGATTTGAATTGCCATCAGTAGTTAGTCTAGAGCAGATGATAATGGTGTGCTGTTTGAACTCTCACTGTACAACTTTCAGTGTAGAATATACAAGCATTCTCATGTTTTCCATACTCGCCTTTGCTCAGAAAAAGACTTTGACTGTAGTTTTTCCCCCTCTTTATTTTTTTAATGTAAAACAAGGAGTGTGACCGTTTCATTACATTCTTGAATTTTATTGGGCCAAAGTCACTTATGGCCTTATAGATTCACAAAGAAACATACAGGTCTTGAACTCTCTTCCTTATAGTGCACAAATTAGATTGTGAATTAATGATAACTGGAATCAAATATAATTACGCTACATTGCTATATTGGTTATGTTTTGCACCTCTCCAGCATATTGTCGCATATGTTTGGATTAACTGTTTTGTACTGTATTTATTTTCATTTTGTCTTTCATTTTCAATGTTGAAACAACTAAACATCTTATAAAAAACTGACACACAAACTCGACAATTTTAAGTTGTGAATTTCATCTCGTGTTTGAGCAGTCTTGTGCAACAAAAATAAATATGAATAAAATGAAACTCAGTCTTTCTTTGGTTACATTTGGTTATTGGCACATGAAGAAAGATTTCCTTTCCTAGCAGGACAAAGTAAAGCATTCAATATTCATTACTAATATACAATATTATATAATCACTTTACACAATTCCTGTATTATATTATTTTAAATGAAGGCATATATATACACATACACACATATTTATGCAAACTAGCTAGAAGATTAGAAAAAAATATTTGATTACTGTGAATTTACTGATAAAAATTCACTGATATCAGCGAAAATCACTTCTGATTTTGTTTTTGAAAGAAAACTCATGCTCACCAAGGAAGCATTTATTTAATCAAAAATAGTGTATATATATATATTTTTTTTTTATATATATCTATCTATATCTATAGTTAGAATTAAAAATTTTAAATATACTTTCAAATGTAATTTATTCCTGTAATGGCAAAGTCGTTACTCAAGTCTTCAGGGATTTTTTTGTCCAGAATTCTTGGATGAATTATTAGTTCAATTTCATTTATTTAAAACAAATTGTTTTAACATTATAAATGTCTTTACCATCACTTTTGGTCAACTGAAAGCATACTTGCAGAATACAAGTGATTTCTTTCAAAAACAAATCTTACTGACCACAAACCTTTGAATGGTATTGTACCATTATGTTCAAATGTAAATATTTGGACCAATCAATGCTTCAGAAACATCCTTCAGTTCATCACAGCTTGTGTATATTCCTATTCTCTCCCCCATCAGTTGTTTTTTCACTTGTCAAAAAGAAAAAGATTCAAGTTCCAGTGCCTTTTCTGTACCTTTTATAACTCTGTAGATGTGGAGACATGGTATGAAGGTTATCTATTGGTGATCCATGACATAGCTCTCATAGGACTGGCCCAGAAGTCTCTCTACATCTACCTTTGGCACTACCCAACATTGAGCTGAGTGTGGTTTCCTGGATGAGTCCTTCAGAATCTTGTCTTGTAGAGTGACAGGAAAATGCTTGTCTCCTTTCTTTAGCAAACCCATGGCCAGTGAAGTGTTCTTATTTGTTTGTGCATGATGGAAACCAGCTTTATCCCTTGAAACCCTTATGACCTCCATAAGGGTATGTTGAAACTGGCCTGGAAATAAATACCCATACAAGATCTCAAAAATGGCAAAATATGGCTGAAAACCCATTTGACATCTCACTGAATAAGATATAAAAAAAAGAGAAATGGTGTTACCTACCCAAAAGCCCATGAGTGAGATGAGAAAGCCCCTTTCCATCTGCAATATAGAAGCCCAGGTGCTCCATTTGAAAGTATTTGGGATGGTTGTAGTGATGGAAGAGAATGAGGAACTGAACACCAACCCCAAGCTCAATCCAACAGCTGTGGTGTTCTTCAACCGTAATTCTCATGCCATGCTGCTCCACAGATCCTCTCTGATTGATGGGCAGCATCTCAATTTCCTTCCCATCCACTTCCACTTGTACTGAGTCCAGTGTTAATGTGATCATAATGGCACCTTTGGCTGCAGTGATGGAAATCCTGTCGAAGAAGGTACGAGTACGATTCTCCAGCCCCTCTTTAGAAGGAGTCAGCATTAAATGCCCATCCACAATAATGCCTAACGGTATAAAACGGGAACAAGAGACTAGTTTGTTTAGACTAGAAGAGTATCTAAACAATAAGCTATACTGTATATTGGATGTAAAACCACCTTTGTCTGGGTCCACAACAAGCCGTAGTACATCATCAGCCCTGCCATCGATGGTAAAACACAAGTTCTGATGGAGCTTTGGGAGCTGAACAACAAAATGTGGGTCTCCATCCACTTTCAGAGACACAAAATACTCTTATGTTAATGAGATTATAATTTTATATTTAACTTTAAATGTGCAAAAATAGCTAAAGGAAAAATTGAATATTTCATAAAATATTCTGTCCTTGAGTCATACCTGAGGAGGAGAACACTCTAATTGAACTTAAACTGGGTTGGTTATCTGGGTCTGTTGAAATTGAAGACATACTACAGTAAAATGTGCTGCTTATTACAAGTTAATAAATGTAGTTGCACTACACTTCTGAAGGTTTTTTTATTGCACAAACACAGATTATGAATTGATAAATGAAGGAAGTGCTTACCAGACACTTCAGCATCAGAATCTGAAAGAAAAATGAACAAATCCAAAAACTACATAATAATTCCTGGTAGCTGAAAAAGTAGACCAAGCTCAGATTTGTAATGTTTTTAACTCACATGACTCATAATGGATGTTGTAGTCATAGTCGTAGTCATGTGCTGTATCATAATCTGCAAAAAAAACGTCATGATGCAGTTTTGGCTTAATTTGATTCATGCTTAAGAAGTTGTTTATATTTGGAATCAGTGTCAAACTGATTTAGCATTTGAAAATGTATAACTTACCTTTAAGAAGTTCAATATCTGTACAAAAGATCAAGAAACACACAATCAAGGAAGATACAACTTTACCCTAATTTCACTTTGACCGTATGTGTCCACTCGGCTTTATGGCTGCCACTTTGTTTTCCTCCTGTTAACAGTGTAAACCTGAATGTTTGCCACATTTTTGGCACTCTCAGTATTTGCTCTGCTTTCATTCCCACAATAAGATGCGTTTCCTTTGACAGTAAGTGCCCTGCGAAGTGGACTTCATAGTGTATACTGCCATCTTAAGTGAGATTCTAATACTAAGAGAGCGTACATGTTCAGTTCGAAGGGCACAGCAAAATGATTAGGAAATAAGGGGACATCAACACTTCACTTCAAAAGTAAGTGTAGAGGTAAATTTACCCACCAATCAATATGTAAAGTTACATAAAATATAACGTGATAAGATTTTCCCCTTTTTGCTCTGGAACAAATAATAGATTAATGAGACCAAAGACTGCCCGTTAGATTTACCCAAAACAAATTATATCTCATGTTTAACCACTATAGAGACATCAAAGCCAGCGGCACATTCCAGAAGAGTTGACTGAGGTAAGGTTGCTCTTGGCAGGTTTATGAGCACTGAACGGCCACTGACACACTGGAGCTCACATCTCTGAAAACGTTGAAGCAAATTTTCAAATAAATGTTATCTTTATTAACAAACTGCATATTTGACGTCTACACAAGTATGTTCTTGCCTAAAAAAAACTCTTAAAACTACATTCCATGACACAAAAACAGCATTATTTTTTAAAATTATAGAGTGAGAAATACTGCAAGCGGTGTGATACAAATGCTTGGAGCTCTGTTATCAGTAGAATATCGCACTCCTCTCAGCCAATCAGATTCGAGGACCAGAAAGAACTGTTGCATGAAGTAACGTGAAGGAGTTTCCAGCATTATTATTCAGTTTAATTAGTTTCAGATATGGTTTGTACACAGTTGTGTGCAAGACATGACCGACTAAACTTACATTTTATGTTGTAAACAGATATCATTGGAAGAGAAGTGAACACTGAGTAGAGACCCTGTCAATTGGTACGTAGCTATAGAAAATTCATTGTAGATGAATGTTCAGCACTACTTAATCTGCCCTAGTGGACACATACGGTGTCTAAACCAAAGAAGTAGAATGAAAATAAAATGGACTGCATTACCTTTCCTCTGAATCTGGATGGATGAGGACACATCTGATGGACAGAGAAGAATGGAAAATAGAGGACACAAAAACAACCATTACATTCAATGGCACTTTGGTTTTTCAAACTGGTTTGTTTGGTTCATTTGAAATTTATGTAACATTCAAAGAACAAATATCTGCAA
This sequence comes from Sinocyclocheilus grahami, assembly GCF_001515645.1. Taxonomy (NCBI): domain Eukaryota; kingdom Metazoa; phylum Chordata; class Actinopteri; order Cypriniformes; family Cyprinidae; genus Sinocyclocheilus; species Sinocyclocheilus grahami. The sequence goes on along the minus strand of NW_015507488.1, from coordinate 39,730 downwards.
AATTGTGGCTAAAACGTCAGCTTCTGTTCCTTAGAAGGAACTCACCCAGAAAACGAGAGGCTTCCCACAACTTTGGTGCATCTGTCATTCCTGGCATTGGCAGAAACGAAGGAGCCATCAGTGTGGCCACTTCCAGTTCAACCTGAATGTCTGAATTAGCATCTGTGGTAGATGCTGTGGAGGTTAATGTTTGTTTGCCCTGCTCAAGCGTTGTGAGTCCTGAGGTAATAGAGTTCTCAACCTCTGAGGAAGAGTCTTTCACCACAGATGGTGCCGTTTTGACTAAGGTGGCTAATGTTGTGCTTTTGACTGGCGGAGAGGAAGAAGTGGTTTTCACTGTACTGACAGGTATGTTTGAAATCTTAGCCAAGGCTGGTGTGGTTTTGATAGTGCTTGGAGGCGAGGTGGATGGCTTACTGGAAAGTGAGGTAGAGATGGCCTTAAGTGCTCCTGTAGTGGTCTTCTTAGGTGATGGAGGAGGGATTGATTTGTTAAGGGAAACAGAAGTGTTGGGAGGTCGACCTGTGGTGTGAAGCCCTGAGGGTGGTGGATGTGCTCGTACAGATTTGGTGACAGGAGGTTTGCTTGTTCTTGGAGGTGAGAACGAGCTGGATTTTTTGTTTCCTGTTGCAGATGTGGAAGATATTTTAGGTGCAGCGTGAGAGGTCTGATTCATCACGTTTGTAGAACCTGCTACGGTACTAGTTGACGTCTTGCTAGTAGTGGCCACAACAGAAGAGCTAATAGTAGGTTCGGGTTCATCGATATCTGGTTTCATCACAACCAACGATGTGACCGGTGTTACAAAATTGTACTTCAGCGAAAGATTGGTGGCTTTATCTACAAGAAGACGCTGTATGAACACATCCGAGGTGTTAATTTTAGCCAAGAGCAACTCTTTGATTGTGAAATAAGCCCAGAGCCGATGCACAAAGCTAGGAATGCCATCCAGTGCCTGTGCACAGCCCAGAGATGGTTCTGTTCCATTTACAACTGCTTTGCCCAATGGTAGCTCATTCTCCACTTTGACTTTCTGCTTTGAATCATTTGCTGTTAAGGTAACCTTTAGATCCTGTACACCTGGCTTAAGTCGACCTGTGACTACCAATTCAGAGCCCTGGAAGTAGTTGGGGAACAGAGAGCGAGTGATATCGTACACCTGATCATCTAGATAGGACAGCTGGATATCTGAAAGCAGAGGGCTAGCGACTTCATCATAGAAACCTTTCAACTGGACAGCTGCATCATCGTCCTCATATACCTGAAAGACAACAAACAAATGAAAATATTTATTATTTCATTTACACAATTTAATGTAAATAATTTAATAAAATATTCAAATTCTTATTATACAGTTACAGTCCTCAAATCTGATTGGCTGAATGTCATTCCAGGAGCACTGACATACAGTCTAACAGCATTGGGATTTTTGATTGTTTGTAATTGCTTAAAGAGATTTTTTCACCCCAAAATGAAAATTACACTCAAGTCATCCTAGGTGTATATTACTTTCTTCTTTCAGACAAATACAATTGGAGTTACATATATATTTTTTTAAATGTCCTGGCTTTATCTTTCATTAACCCCCGAAACGGTATGAAGTACTTTTTATGATGGATGGATACACTTCTTGGGCTTCAAAATCTCAACCACCATTCAATGTCATTATAAAGCTTGGAAGAGCCAGGACATTTTTGTAATATAACTCCAACTGTATTCATCTGAAAGAAGAAAATAATATACACCTAGGACAGCTTGAGGGTGAGTAAATCATGGGGTAGTTTTCATTTTTGGGTGAACTATCCCTTTAATTGAGTTTGTGTGTTCCAGAAACACTGGAGACTCTTTCAGCTTTTCTTGTATAGGCATACTCGTAGAAGGCCACTTACCATCCGAGCCACACCCCGATTCTCCAATGCCAGCCTTCTCAACATTGGAAAATCAGCATCATCTCCAAAGGCCAGGCCAAATAACGAAGCTAAACCCAAAGCATTCTGTGCATTGCGCAGAATCACATCCGGTTCTGTCTCCCCAATAGTGGCTTCTCCATCAGTCAGGAAGATGATCATGGGAACACGGTGAGACGAAGGCGCAAGACCAGTGGATGAAGACGAGTGTGAAGATGGATTTAGCAACTGGGCCGCAGACAGTAGAGCTGCATTGATGTTTGTCCCTGGTGTAAGGAGAAAAAAGTTATTACAGTATTTCTTGCATAACTGAATCTTCACTGTGGCTGTTTTATCTCTAGATTCACAGCAACATAAATTGCATAAAAACATATTCCCAGAGTTTCCAGTCTGAATTGATTGTGATGAGATAAAATACAGTGTACCACAAAATAAAGGCAAAAACATGTCTTTCTATTGAGTAAAAAAAAAACAGCATGTATGAAAATATGATTCACAAACAACATCATCCTTAGATAGCTGTTAAAAAAAGAACTATGGGTTACTAGTTTGAATCAGTCACTGAACTCAATTAATTAATTATTGGTTACTGAACCACTAAATCAATCTGACTCTCTTACTGAACATCAAGTTATCATTAATAGATGTCTGTCTTGAAATGAAGCAAATGTACTTAAGGTTTATGAAACTATCAGTATCATTCTACTGACTCATTGTTAGTATAACAGTTAAATGTACACATTTGCAACAGTTATTAAATATATTTTAATGACTTTATATATATATATATATATATATATATATATATATATATATATTTTATTATGGATAAATTATCATTAGATATGTAAATGTTAAATACATTTTATAAAAATAAATGTATCAAAAATTCTGCAGGAAATAATGTTATTATTTTGAATAATAAAAATACTTTAAGATACAGAAGAAACACCTACAGCCCTCTGCGATTATCTTCCTGACAAATTCCTTGGCATCCCGCACATTTTGCCGAGTGGCCCGCACAGTGCAGCCTTTCTTCCAGGTGTGGACCTTATCTGAGAAAGTGATGAGATTGAAGTAATCTCCCTCACGTAGGTCACTCAGTATGGTGGTCATGGCTGCCTTTGTCTGATGTAAAACACAGTGGAGAAATACATCATTCATTGTTCTTTATCTCATTCTCAATAAGTTGTGGTTTTGAGTTGGCTGACATGCTACCTGCTTAATTTTTGTGCCAATCATAGAGCCGCTGATGTCAATGACAAAGATGACATCTTTAGGAACTACAGGAAGCCCTCGAGGTGCAAAGTAATGAACAAAGTAGCCATCATCCACCTGGAGTAAAAAAAAAACAAGAGAAAACATTACAATGCTACACCAGGACCACTGCTATTCTGGTACCACCAATCAGATACATTAGTGTGAAGACCTGGATGTCCCCCATGGGGTCTTTGAGCTCCACGTCATACTGAATGATGAAGTCTGCATTGAGACCTCTGGGGGAGATGTTCTTCTGTTGCTGTATGGTGGGAGTATAGTGCACATGTGCGCAGTAAGGATTCTTCTCGACCTTGGTTGATGGAGGAGGATCTGCATCCACTGAAAGATCAGTGAAAAGGAGATAAACCACATGTTTTCTGATTGTTTGTTCTGAAGCATTGACATGGCAGAAGTGGTTCTTTTAGGGTACCTTGAGCATTGTTAGTTAGCAGTCGGCTGGTTCGCAGCGGCAGAGCTCTGATAAAGCTGATGCCTGTCCGCTCTGATATGCTGACATCCAGGGAAATGTTCTGCACGGGTTGGCTAGGCCGTAGACCCAGAGACAGCTCATAACGGCCGAGACGTCGTGATAACAGCTCCTCATAAGTCAGTGAGAATGAGACACGAGTTCCAGGAGGCACGTTGACTGCAACACGGAACTTCTCTATCTCACGTTCCCTTTGGAATACAACAGAAGTTAATCAGGTTCCAGGTTCAACATTTTACCTGATTACTTTAACAAAAAAAAGATTTATTGTTCAAAACATCTGCAAGTATATGAGAAAAACTGTAGGGATTTTGTCAACACATTCATTTCCAAAACAGCATGTTTGTTGTGTCAAAAGTGAAGAGTAAATGAAACAGCCTTTTGCAGTTTTTAGTGGATGGCTGCACACTGGGATTCTGCCAAAAGCAAGTCCCGGTGGAGAAGGTATTGAACAAAATTTGGACTGACTTGGTAGCAACAAGTCCTGCCGTTTTCCCCTGCTTCTTAGCGTTGTCATAGATCTTCCTGGCATCAGTTCTCTTCTTCACCTGAGCCACATAAACCTTACCATTTGAGGTGCTGGATATAAATAAAGACAAATCAAAGCAGAAAACATTAATATTTTGATAATCATACAGACAGTCTAGTTCATACATCTGTGCTATGCTGGTGGCAAAACCACTTCTCACTGGTTTATAAACACATCCTATCCATCATAAAAGGTAATAAAAAAAGGGTAACACTTTAGTATAGGGACCAATTCTCACTAATAACTAGTTGCTTATCAGAATGCCTATTATTAACATATTGGCTGTTTATTAGCACTAATAAAGCACATATTCTGCATGACCGTTTTCTACATCCCTAATCCTACTCAATACCTAAACTTAAAAACTACCTACTAGCTATTAATAAGCAGCAAATTAGGAAAACAAATCCCGCACACTACCAAACTTATTCAAAAACATTTGTTTACAATTTCGGTCGCATGACCTTCATCAGGTATCTTCAAAATCTGTTAACTTTTTTGTTTGTGCACTTTAGTTTTTGTTGTCAACTTAATGTAAATCTTCAGAAAAAAAAAAATTTGTTCAAAGGACCTTGAACTGTGCATTTCATTTGGTCTGTGGATTTTTTTGCCATTGCGTTTTGTATTTCTTCATTTAAACTCACAAAAACAAGTGGAAATGGATTGCGGTGAAAAGAAAATGTAATTTCCCTCACAAACCATAATTACTGTGAAACTCTCGCAATCACACAGCAGTTCCAAAATCCCCTTAACACTCAGTTCAGGAGCATAAACGCTAAGGAGTTCACCCACACGAAGCTATCCATACTCTCTTTATGTCTTTACATGAGGGTCAAGCTGAGAAAATGCTAAAGTAAGGTCAGCCCCTATAAGCAAATATATTTAAATAAAAGTCAACAAGAACCAACCAAATAAACCAACAGCCTTGTAAAAGAGCTTGTTTGAATAAGATCAGGGTGAATGGACAGTTTAAAGCACAGTGGAAAATGAGGCGCCTGTATGTATGTGTGGCACTGAGAGGTCTGGGATGGCTGTGCATGTGACACTGTGAACACAGAGCTCTCAGTCACGGTTTAACAAACGCTACTGCACGAAAGAAACACATTTGCCGCAGCTATTTGAAAAAATACAGAGCCTGATGGAAGTGTCTGTCTGTATTTGTGTGATTCTTTGAGGGTGTGTATACATCTGTAATGTACATTGAAACTTGAAGCCCTGCTCCGTTGATGGATACATGTGTGCATTCTTCTCGCATGTGTGTGTATTTATATGCACGTAAATGTGTGAGCGTGTGTACCTTGGCCATGTGCCTTGGTAAACTCTGCTGGGTAAAAGGGAGAGTGAACAGAGCCAGTTCTCATCATTTTCTCTATTAGCTTTCTGAGTTTTCTTGACAAAGCCTGCTATTCATCTGGCCTGAACGTTCTTTACTTTTGACCCCTGTCCGCTTCCAAATCCAGCCCCTGTGTGCTTAAGCTGTTATGGAGCCTTATTTGTGGGAAATTATTTATATTTAGCATTTCTGGAAAAGAGGTTTACAGAACTTTTACTCTGGTTAACAAATATGATTGCTAGGTCCTTTTTGTTCTTTTCTTTTTTTTTTGCTCCACTCCAGTGTCCTTTTCTATGTTTCTTAATTTGTACAAACCTTTTTTTACAACTGATAGAATAAAGTGAAAGTTACAAGGACAGTTCACCCAAAAATGACAATTCTTCATTATTCACTTTCAAGTGGCTCGAAAACCGGTATGACTTTCTTTCTTCTGTATAACACAAAAGTAGAAATTCTAAATGTGTTGGTCGCTGTATTCCATGCAATTACGATCAGTGGGGACTGAAGCTTTCAAGCTTCAAAAAGGATGCAAAAGCACCTTAAAATATGATTTAAAAAATATGGTCTATATGACTATTCACAAGCCATACAAAAGCTCTGAGTGACAATCAGACCATATTTACATCGCCATTCACTTGATATCTTCCCCTTCTTTGAGATCTTAACTCAAGAACCGCTGAATCTGAATCAGTGAGATGAACATATCAGTCCAATTTATGAATGAATCATTCAAGGTTTAGGACCCAGATCAACTGATTCATTGACAAACTAACTCAAAAGAATTTATTGTTCACACATTGGACATTGCTACTTTTCTCATGAATGTGCCAAGGAGGCCAGACACTGAGATTTTTGTCTCAAATATAAGCGTGTTTGTCACACAAAAAAATCATATGGTTCCAGAAGATTTAGAAAATAGTGTCACTTATGATGCTTGTGTGTCATTTTTACAGCTTGAAAGTTCCCATTCATGTAACTACCTTGAATAGTACGACTGGGGTTATTAAAAATGTCTCTCACTTTTAACAGAAGAACAGAGAATGAAGTCATTTTTAAAACAGCATGTGGGTAAGTAAACGATAACAGAACTTTAACATTTAAGTGAAGTAATCCTTTAATTATTTCTGTAAATTAGGAGCATTAAAAAAATCCCTTTTGATCACAAAGCACTTCTTTCCACTTGAACAAATCATTAGTACAATTATAAACCTGCTGTGTCTATTCAGGGAAAACTTCAAACTTGCTCAATTTAATTGCAATTTCACTGTTTTTAAAATGATTTGACAGCCAGAATAACAAAGACTGTGGTGTAACTTTTGACTCACATGGTAAAGTTGGAAATAAATGCAGATGAAGATAAATCCACCTCAAAGGCCGCCTCTTTAGTAATGTGGAGTTGGTTCCATATGGTGCTTTCTACTGTGGTTACAGCATAGCGAGACACTACAGAACTTCGCACATGGTAATCCGTCACCTTGAGCTAAGGGCATAACAAACACCAGAATACTACATTGATACGCCAAGCCACATTATTTACCTTCTAATTTTTCTTAAAATCTCAGATATAAAAAAGCTGTGCACATGAACATGAATATTTGCAGGTTTGCTAGGGAATTTGCTGAAAAAAACATCCATTTAAAACATGACAGGACTTTATTGAACAATTTGTATGATTAGAATGTTAATTTTGATTTCTCACATCTCAATCTGTTTACTTGAATCTGATTCAGACCACATTGGTCTGGCTACAGAAAAGCCAGTCTATCGGAGCACCCTTTCATGCACCGCATACAACAGCATTGCTCAAAGAAGCTGTGTATATAATTTAAAAACAAGATTAAGTGACCGAAACAAATATTAACACAATTAGCCAGATCTACAAATTAAAAACTATGAAGACTAAAAGATATTATCCTGGGTCTGGGTGTCTGACAGTAAATATTTAAGATTATAGAATGTCTTGTTAAAAAGAAACTTATAATAAATAAATAACTTAAAAAATAATGTCAACATTATCATTTAAGTCTGCTTCTGCTCTCTGTCTCCAGTGACTGATCTGGATTGTTTAGCTCATATTGCTTCTAACTCATGTAAACATTCTCATGTGTTTTATACGAATAAACATCTGGTTTCTAAGGCATCAAATTCATGTTTGTGCATATTTTTAAAATGAAAAGGAACCCATGGGTCAAAAGGCTAGAACACTATTTGGTGCTTTATGGGATTTCAAAATAAACCAAAGCAAAAAAAAAACAAAAAAACACCACATTTATCTTAATATTTACAGTTTAGCAGAAAGCAAACACATAGCTTTTTCTGTCATACTTACTGCTGGTCTTGCTGTTGAGGTCTGACGTCTCAGTCTCTAAAAAGTATAAAATATGATGTGAGGCCTACAGTTATTTTCTTGATAGCTCCTATCCAGAGTGTATAATGAACTTTTACATTACATTCAGTAAAAGTATGTCACATCAAATTAAAGAATTAATTCCAGATAGGTGTTATAAATATATGAATCACAAAACAAACCTCATTCCTTAGTGCCATTCACCTTTAAATATGCATACAAACTGTATTATTCATATAAACTTCATTAACTAATACATTACCAACCACAAATTACCTTTGAAGTAAAAATTGTTTGAAATACTCCCAAGTATTCTCAGATGCCAGTGGTTTGGTCTTGAACTTACATTGTAATAGACTGAATCAAAGTTATTCATGAAAGGGGTGGAAATGGAACTAAATGCCAGTACTGTACACACAAGGCCACTGGATGATTTACACATAATTCACTGCTGTGCCAATATATTACCACATCTCCAGGAGATTGCTGTAAACACAAACGAAAAGCTAAATATGGAAAGATGTGTCTTTGCTACTATAACTTTCCAGTACAGTCTTTAAACGAACCTGCTGTGACACAGGTTTATTAAAACAAATTGAGATGAAACAGTTGCTAAATAATTATGACTTGAAAGCCTGTTAATGGGCATAATAAGTGAATACATTAATCTTAAAAGGACAACACCTGAATGTTATCCTTCCTTTTCTTTACATTTTCCTTATTTGACTCAAAAGCCCAGAAGGAATGCAATAAGAAATTCGTACAGAATAACAATTTGAATGTCTCACATACTTTGGAACCTAGTGGGAATCTTTATTACAACTTTTGAAGATTCCAGTGTAACACACAATAAAAACTTCATCTTTAAAACACACAATGTTGCAAACAATAAGACTATTACAATTACCAAAAGGATTGTAAACAGATGATGTTTTTTACCTCCCTTCCGTTTCCTAAAGCATCCAAATACAATATAAAAAGATTCTATAAGTAGATCAACTATGTAAAATTCTAATAAATGAAATAACATTCCACTGGTACAGAAATTCTTAAATGTATGATTCTTCAGACCAGGCGATGTTTTTAGTGTTTGTGTCGCGCCAAATACTATCAGTCACTCAAGACAAACTTCATATTTTACTTATCAGAGGAAAATGTCACAGAACAATAGGGCAAATACGCTATTACCAATTACACATACCTGGAGAGGAACTGGTTGCGCGTCGAAATGCGCACATCCAAAAGGAACAACAGTAAGTAGGATGAAAAAGACAGCGTGGATAGTCAAATCCAGTTTAACATCCATGCTTTCAGATTGCGTGGGAAAGTCAAAATCACTGGTTTGCCCGTAAGGCGAGTGCGTAATGTCTTCCACTAACTTCACATTTTACGGCACAAAGTTGTTTGTAAAAGGGGCAGTATTGCCCCCTCCCTTCCAAACTGATCCTAAAAATGATACTGAAGCCACGATAATGCCATAAGAGAGACGGATGCTCATTTAGACTGGAAAAAATAACTTGGTTATAATGACAAATGAGTTTCAATCATGCGCAGGTATTTGTGGGTTTCAAGGGGAGCTCTTTTCACGTGCGCATACTGGACATTTCGCAGAGCCTCGCCACGGTTTTTGGGGGCACGAAAACAAAAACACAAACCATTAACCCCGCGAATGCCTACAATTCCGAAGATTGCTGCCAGAAGCCTTTCAGTCGTTACAAATTGTTCTAAAACCGCATTACTGTCACCAAATTTAAAGTATTTGGATACTGAATGTTTACTCTAGAAATCTCAATGAGGTTGGAGGTTTTTGGAAAGGCGCTCGTGAACATACTAACAAATAATGAAGTGTGAGGAGTAAAGTGGCTTGAGAATGGTCTTGTGAGATATTGTGACGACTAATATAGATTGATTTGTTTAGTTGCTGTCCATGGTGCTGTTAACTAACCGAATCGTCTTCTGATTTCTGTACTTTATGAATGCATAAAAGGGTATTATTGCCCAGATCTTTGAACACAATATTAAAATTAATAAAATAGTCTACGCACTTTAACACAATGGGGATTTTATCTGTTCTAACTAAACATTTTAAACTAGTAAAAGGTAAAAGTTATCTTTAGTTGCAACATCCATTTGAACTAAAAACATTAGGCCAATGCAACCATCTTATCACCAAAGTACAAACATATTTGATTTTCACAGTTTAGTTTGAAAAACTGAAGTACAATTCAAAAGTCTGAGAGCCCTAGTGAAAATGCAAAAAAAATTATGTTCTGAGTTTTCTCATTTAATACATCAATATAATTTGTAAGGAAAATTCGTATTAACCACACATTTTGAATGAAGAGCTGAATTGGAAATAAAAATGAAAATTCATTACATTACATTTTTTGAGAAAAAAAAAACAAACAGATGTGGTCTCAGACTTTTGGATTCCACTTTTGTGTTTGCAGACCGTGATAATCTTAATGGAAACATATGCTCATGTCCTTTTAAATTCCTTCCTCCCACCTTGTTATCCATTTACACAATCTATGTGTAGATTAATTGTGCAAAAATGGCAAATTTAAGATTTTTTTTATGATTATAGATGTTCAGGTACAGTCTGTAGTGCTTCTTCTGGCTTTCTTGCGACATTCACATTCTGGAATGCAAATAAGAAATCGCTTTTAGACACTGATCAGCGATTAAAATTCTTCATCTTTCCAGAGTGTTTCATGACTTACTGTGGGTCTGTCCCTGTGTGTGTTCACTGCTTGGATGTTTAAATAGAAGGACTCCACTTTACATCCTGCAAGGAGGGCATAAAAGAACATGCTATACTCATATTATGTGTAGCACTTTTCATTAATAAGGTTTGCGTCCAATCAGCTAAATATAATTTCAACAGATTATGTCGGAATTCTAATGTTATTTTGTGGTTTTTCATTAATATAGTTAAGAAGGTGGTACTGGCCAAAAACTACTTTTCATGCTGGGTTGATTTTATCATAACCGTTTCTCTAACATATCTACAGAATAGTTCTCTCAGACTGAAGACAAAAAAAAAGATAACAGGACCCCAAATTAGACCCTAATCATGAACAGATCCATGTTTGAAATAAACATGGCTATGCCTACTCACCGTAAGCTAATGGAGTTAGTTTGAGAACAGTATGCAAAGGACACTTTAGATACGGTAGATCATCTGTGGAGAAATCAGAGATGTATCATTTGCATGAAAGATGCTATGACAGTGACAATGTTTTTTTTTCATAGTCAGTGACAGCAATTGCTGGCTGTTTTTGGTTTAGACCTGCACTTTTGTCCAGAAAGTAGGCCAGTAGACAACGCATGACTGCCTGGTGGCAGATGACCAGCACATTCTCTTGTCTCTCAAGCTCCATTATGACTGGCTCTAGACGGTGCACCAGGTCTTCATACGACTGCAGAACACAGAAAAGGAAAAAAACTACCTGTAAACAGTAATATTGTGAAATATTGCAATTTGAAATAACCATTTTCAATTTTAATATATTTAAAAATGTAATTTATTTGTGTGATGGCAATGCTGAACTTTCAGCAACTGATACTCTGGTCTTAAGCGGTCACATGATCCTAATATGTTGATTTAGTACTATCAATTACTGTTAGTGCTTAATTATAATAATGGTTCTTATTATTATCAGTGTTGAAAAGTTTATAACAAACTCGTACTTCTATGAGTAATAGTTATAAATCTGAAAGTATTTTTCCTTTGGGAGGGATCTACCTACTAACTTCTCACAATACTTAAACTGGTTGAGGTTGAACCATAGAACAGACAACTGATTTTCTTAGCAGAGATATATTATGAAAAAGAAAAACAACAACAATGAAATTCACAATAATAAACCCCAAAGCAAAAATAACATACCATAAACCAATCGTACAAAATGTTCATGTAATGAAGATGGTTATACTTATATGTCCCAATCCAAAAGCGAAAGAAGAAACCTTGTAGAAAAGACAGATGTAAATAGTTCTTATCCTTGTAATTAATATCCCGTTTTGATGACCCAAAGTAAGGAGATGCAATGCAGGGAAATTAGTCCTTTATATTTTCCTCAGAGTCCATGCAGTCCTAAATGCACCATTGATACATCTAAGAAGGCTAGGTCAAAGGAGTCCTTCTATAAACAACATATTAACAAACATTAGAATAAACCTCAAAACCATGAAATGCAATTTATACAGCCACACTGTGAATATGCATAAAAAAAGGACCTTACTTTGATTGAGCATAAAACAGCATGTTTCCCAATCAGGACATGATCTCAGTGAAGGTAAGGCTACAAGAGGGAAGCCATGCTTTCCTCTTACCAAACATCTCTCTCTTCTTCTACCATCTAACTGTATTTAAACTTCTCATAAGAGAACCATAGTGTCCCCTAATGATGGGTAGTAGAATTACACCCTAAGTAACATTTACCTGTTACAAGTTTTTGATGCTTAATATTTTCGTATATTATGCGAAGCATTTTTTAGGATTCTTTGATTAATAAAAAGCAATTGTATGAAATCGAAATCTTCTGTAACATTGTAAATGTCTTTACTGTCACTTTTGATCAATTTAGTGCATCCTTGCTGAATTAACATGAATTTCTTCATTTTATTTAAATCTTTCTTACCACAAACTTTAGAGCGGTCGTGTATCTCAGTTTTCACAAATATATTAAGCAGTAAAAAATGCTAATAAAATAAAATAAAATAAAATAATAATATTAGAATGATTTCTGAAGGTTCACGTGACACTGAAGACTGGAGTATGACTGAAAATTCAGCTTTACCATCACAGTAATAAATCAAAATTTAAATGCATTAAAATAGAAAATGGTATAAGAGTATAAGAGACCTTTCAAAAACAAAAAATAAAATTTTTAACCATCCCAAATTTTTGACCAGTAGTGCACATTTTTGCACAAGCTCATTTGAACACAGTTGTGTTATGTGAAGGACTCACTTCACCCTTTGGATATCGATAGCGGTACTTGTCCTGGTCTCTTAAGGCAAACTCTTCTGGATGGGTTGCCTGAATCTCCTCATATGTCATCTCCTCACATACACCCTTAAAATGTACCAGAGTTCAACCATTTTTCTTGATATTTGCATTTCACGTGCATACACCTTTAATATATAGAGCATGACAAGCTTACCGCATCGATTTCGTTCAACGCCTTCCACTGTTCATATGGGACGCCCAGTGCCTCTGCTGTCTGTATGGTCCTCTTCATGTGGCTGGTCCACACCTTCAAATCCTTGATGGACTGACCCCTGATGAACTCTGCAAGGGCCTTAGCATACTATACAACAAAACAGACACAAGTCTGTAACGTGTAGTGGAGTAATTTTCACTGTAAGGTATCTGTACTTTTACTCAAGTATGATTTTTAGGTACTCTTTACACGTCTGACTTTGACCCATTCACACGTAAACTGATCTAATTTGACCAAGATTTTGTGTTTAGTTTATGATCTAAATCACCTTTTGGCCCTGTGAAGAGAGGCCTGTGTCTCCACCGATTCTTCCAAGCAGGTTGAGCTCACTTTCTCCGTGGCGGCTCAGATAGATGGATCGCGGTGTGACGTGGATGTTCATGAGGTAATACACTATACGACTCTGAATGTGATCCTGGACGCGGTTGACGAGGTACCTGGATCCCACGTTAAAGATCTTAATGAAGGAGAGGTGTCTATGAAACAAATGGAGAGGCAGAGCAGAGGAAGTAAAGGTGTTAAGTTCATAATAGTCGGAAACGATCCACATAACATCTTAATACATTTGAAACATCGGCAGCAGTGTACCTGTCCTTTTCCTCGTCCAGGGGGACATAGGACATTTTATAACAATCAATACGCTTCAGAAAGTCCACCAGTGCTTCCTCTTTGTCGTAGTTTTCATAATCTGGGCTGCTCAGTTTTACTTGCTGTCAAAAGAGGAAATAATAATAAAAGCCCTCTCATCCTAAAACATTTTTAATAGTCTAACATTATTAATAGTTTAATAACATACGATGTTACCATTATATTTGCCTCAATGATTTCTGGGTCGTCACAAACCGACTCAATGAAAAACACCTGCACATAAAAAAATTGTGAAAGGTTGGTTGCTAAACCATCATTTACAAAATATCACATAATTTTATAAAATATTAAATGACACTGTTTTCAAAATGATGTAGTCTTTCTATTAACAAACTACTTTCCAAAGCATCACAAAACGCTATATTGCTGTTATTGTTACCCTGCAGCCAAGCATGCTGACACAATCAACTCGATATCTCATTCAAACTCTGATCTGAATCGGTTTGCTCAGTTCAAAAATGAATTATATTCAGATTATATTTATTGCTGCTGGGAGTCTAGTTCTTTTTAACAAATCAATTGGCTGTGAATAAGCCACTTTAAAAAAATAAAATAAAAAAAAAGTCAGCTTTACCACTGTCAATCATCATTCACGGATACAATGGAAATGAATAGGTGGTGAAAACGAATACTTTACGCGACACTGGATTTATGGAGTAATCCAAATATATCTCACTCCAAAATGAATATTGAATATTAAAAAAATTAAGATTAGAGGTCAGGCAGGCGCTTTTTTTTTTCTTTTTTTTAAATTACTACATTATAACAATTCTTTAAGCATACCGTCACATTTTTATATGGCTGGATCCCCCTGGAGGAATGGCTCTGGTTTGCATATTTTACATCAATTAATACATTCATTTATATCTTATTTTTAATATCTGCACCCTGTAGTTTATATAATAAAATATATTTTTGCTAGACCTTCTCCAGTCTGGATCTAATTCACTGTGCAGCTAGCAATCTTCTTTTTTGTTTTGATCTTTTTTTGGCTCTACGCACCTGAGGCCATTTCATTTTTAAACTTGGAGCACAACAATCTCTTCTAGTACTTACCATATTTTTAACGAAATAATTTGGAAAACTGTAGTCTTTAAGTAACATCCCATCAACCATCACATTAAATACAATGCAAAGAAGATGTGAGGCAGACTTTCATAATGCAGTCTGTTGAATAAGCAAAACCCTGCACTTGCCTTATAGCCCTTCTCCTTAGCAAAACTGATGATGGCACCTCTTCTCTCTCTTGTAGTATTGGTGGCATCAAATACCTGTGAAGTGCATTAGTCAGAGATTGATTTGCCTCAATGATTGGTTGACTCTGCAACAAGAATGCTGAGAATCACAGACGAAGCTGGTAAATTCTCAATCGTATTGGATGTAAAGTCAGACAGATTCATATAGTAGCTTGAAAAGTTGAATTCATAGCTTGGACAGACAAGAAGAACCGCTATCCATAACATTCTTGACTCACTGCAACTTGTCCCTGCTCCTTAGTGAAGTAATTGGCGATGTCCTTAAGAGCATTTGAGGCACAGGATCTGAACACATAATACACCGATATTATTGAACAAATGGCACATATATAGATATGCACACAAGACAGAGTTCATAATCAAATAACACTGCTTATTTAGAAGTTATATACTATCATCCTAAATGTATTGTACCTGCGGATTTTCATGGCTTCTTCATTGTCTGGACGAAAAAATTCATAGTTCTTGTATGTCTGCACAACTTCCCTTCGATACTGACCCAAATTAAAGACTTTAAAAAAATAAAAGTTAGTTAGCAGATTTTTTTTTTACATATATTTACTCACTACATTTATAGTTAAATGATGCTGATACATATTATATATAGCAAATAATTTCATACGTTCATTTTATGAATACACATTGTATATGTGTGCGTGTATACATATGCATTACATATATATATATATATATATATATATGTGTGTGTGTGTGTGTGTGTGTGTGTGTGTGTGTGTATAACATGTGAATTATGCTGATATCTCAGCAAATAATTTTACATGTAGTACGTACATATATACCACAAACATAAAATCAAATACTTGCCATTAAGAGCTGATCATTAACGTCATAATACATACACTCACCTTGAGTTGGGACTCCAATCCAATTTAGGTATCGGGTTAACTTTTTTGAGATGTAGGTCTTTCCCCTGGCTGGCAGACCAACCATCACAATCATTGTGGGACAGTTTGTAAACTGAGGTCGTGAGGCTGTGGACCAGTAGAAAACATTGACGTTAAAGTTTGAATAAGGTTTAATCACTTGGAGATGTTGGAGTAGGAGATTACATATGCATTCACAAGATAATGCCAATGCAACATTAATCTAATAGTCTGTTTCATTTGAGAGAAATTAGAAAAATGGAAGCGGTACAAGAAGAGGGCTGCCACATTAGCTTCAAAGTACATACAGGAACCCACTGACCGTACATCTTCATCATCAGTTTGTTGTTCATTCTATACTGAGACAGCAGGGTTATTCAAATGACTTGGATGGCGAAGAGTATGAAAACTACTGAAAGAACATCCCACAGTAACCAAGGAATCACATGAGCCTTGAAGCCAACTCCAGTACTTAATATTCCTGTTCATTCTGTTGCCACAACTGAAGAAACAAAGCTCTCAAAAACACAACTTGGTGCAACTTCAAGAGGTAATCAAATGTAGACAAAAGTAGCAGGCAGGGCTGAAGTTCACAACACCCGGGTTGATCATCTACAACAGATTAGCACTCTTAATGCACCAAGAATTTTAGAGGAGAGGGAATTAGCAAATATAGTAAAAGAAAAGACAGGGGAATTTAACTATCCCTCACTTACAGCCTCTCCTCTGGCCTAGGGCCCTGCCCATTCCTGGCAGCCATAACTTGAGCAGTGGTGTCTGTGTGAGCTCCTGCTCCGTGGACATGTCGTTAGGCCGTGCACGGCTGATTGTGTGTTTAGGAACTGAGAACACATGGCTGGGATCCCATCAACCCTGTTCCTGCTCAGGTCACCTGACTGAGGCGGGAAGAGTTGGGAGGAGAGACAGGGTTGGTGGAGAGACAGAATCCTGGCTGCCAATGGGTAATTGACTTAGTTAACCCTTTAGAGGCTTTGAGCCGGTCACTTTTTGCTTCATGACAAAAACTACACCATTTCTTAAATAAAAAGAAAACATTATGTTCCAATATGTTACTCCATGTATATATTTAGACAGTCACAAGTACCATAAGAATGTATGCAGTGTGTTTATTTTGCAAATTTGTAAAATACAATGAAATTAGATTTTGTTTGGGCCTATATTTTGTAGATTTTCTTTTATCCAACAGTCTCACTTTATGCTGGATTTGATCTACAGTATTTATTATGTTCTGTTCACAGCAAAGTTGATAACTATAAAGTTAAATAATCATTCTAATTCTATGAAAATATTTAAGTCCAAACCACAGCAATAACGACACAGAGGAATTATATCATATGAATCACTTCCAGAACAATTTATCAAGCTAAACGTTAAAAACACTGACCAATCAGAATCCATCACACTGTAAAGAGCTAAAGCATTTGAAGCGGCAGATGACATGACAGCAAAACGTTATCATGCGTTGATGTGGATGCTAATATAGTTATTTAATACAAAAATAAATTAAGTGTAGAAATAATTTACACTCAGAAACTGTGAGTAAATTTCACAAATAATTACAAATAAACAGCAAGTAAAACATTGAATTAAACATGTAATTTTGAAGTAGAAAAACAGAAATAGTATTTTCTTGTAAACAAAACAAAGATTATTGAAGTATGTTTCACAACTTTTTTATTCTAAAGTTTGAATAATATTCTTTAAGGGCACATTTACACAATGTCAGTGTACTAAAAAATAAAAAGTTTTTTTTTCCTTTGGACTTTTGGAAAGTTTCGCAAACAGATGACAATGTTGTCAAAACAATCTCTGTGAAAATGGCTAAACATGTTGTATTATGCATGCCAGGCCAGTAGGTGATATGGCTTTGTAAAGAAACATATGCACCTGTAGTCTTCACACGTACTAGGCATGCACATGATGTCACAGTTTTTGTAGTTTACATGGAAACAATAATGGTATTGTTTTCAAAAACGTGCATTTTGAAACCCATTTTGTAAAACACAGCTATGTGAAACACAGCTATGTGAAACACAGCTATGTAAATGAATGGCCAACATGAATGGCCAACACCCTTTAAAAAATCATTTTTAGTTGGAACATTGTTATGTAAACACCCCCTACAACAGGAATCTACTACAACACCCACTTTACAACAGATTAAAAGTGAAAGAACCAGTTCTTTCTTGCTGTTTATGACCCATTTAGCATTACACCGTCGTTGTGGTGTAGTAGAGCAGGATGAGGCCAAGTTTAAAAGCAGGTCGATCAGGATGTGGTAAATCATGAGTCTTAACGGCATACTTTTGATGTCTGGTACAAATATGACATGCAAGGGCTACAAAAAAACAAACATAGGCTATAGGCTCATATGTATGCACGTTTAATCAATAAAAGATCACGATCTCGATTAAAACACACACGATCTTATTCCTAAATGACGGTGATTCCGCTATGTCTATTAAACCTTTGAAAACACAATCACATCGGAATACTAAACCTGCAGAGAGAGCAGCGCTCATCATGTAGCCTAAGCTTTATGTTTGAAACAGTCTACACAAACAGCCTACTTACACAGTAGGCTACATCTCTGTGTTGCATCTTGCAAACATTAAATAATAACGAAAGTATTTGGAGAAAAGTTTTTAATCTGGATATAGACTCGATGTTGCGAGTAATTAAAACGAGTAATTACCCTTTGGAACTAATAATACGTTTCAAATATAGATTGTATATGTTACATTATGCCAGTAGGTGGCAAACAGGGACTGTTAAATGTATTTGATGTCTGAATCATTCAAGAGATTCCTTCAAAAACTCTGGACGAAAGAGGTCCCCCCCCCAAGGATTTTTTAGCTACATAATGAATTCGTTTAAATTAATAAATATTTTTAAATAGACTCATCTGTAACATTTTAGACATTTTTAAATAGACTCATTTATAACATTAAAACATTTTGTCAGAAACTCAAATTAAATATTTTGTTTGGTTGTCTAATGTTTGTTTTCAGAATCTTGGGAGAATCATAGCATAAAAATACATAGGCTAACATATCTGACTGTTTATAGCCTTTTATGTTACATGTTACTCTGTGTGTTTATGAGCTATGTATGTAATATGTAGGCTAGTTCTGCAACCCATTTCTGGGATTTTATCGATAACGATAATTAGACAACATTTTGCTGAGTGTGTTATTGTGCTGATATCTGATAAGGATAAGGTTGATAAGGACTATGGACAGCTGACTCCTAAAGTTTTTGATATTCTGCATATTCTGTGTGGTGATCAGTTCACAGCAGTGATAAAAAATTTATCTTTTCCAATCAGTTTAAATAGATTTTTACCTTTTATGGGCATTTTTACCTTTTATAAAGCCTGTTTTTTCTAAAAGTGTGCATCATCTTTTCAGTCAAATTCTTAACTTGAATCAGTCAATTAGAATAATAAGTAATTTGGGCTGTTACCAAGCAAATTAAATCAGTATTGACAAAATTCATCTTTGCAATGCAGAGGAGACACATAAGCTGCATTAAAAGTGGCATTTAGATGCATTTACATTTACCGTTTAATGCAGGACATGAATGTTTTAGCCTGCAGTTACAAATGCATTAATACTGTTTTGATATTTTAAACATAAAATGTTGAATACTGATATTTGATTTTTTTTAATGAAAAGATATTTAGTGTGAAATTAAATGAAATTAAAAGAATTAAATGAAATTAATTTAATTTGAAATTAAAACCACCAGAAGGTGGCAGCAAGTCACTGTTAATAAGTGAGCCATTGCGATTGAACCGAATCATTTAAACGGTTGATTCATTCAGGAACTAAACACCCTCATGTTGCTCAGAGATGCAAATTGGAATTCTATTTGTTGGCGAAATAGAGCAAAAATTGTGTCAATTGTGTCTAACGTAAGTGTAAGTGCTGTATAAAGTCTTTGCATGATACTGATTAACTATATGAAATTATATAAATATATGCATTTCTGCCCCCATATCTTGAATTTTGTGATCATTCTAAATGCATTTTAATAAGCTGAATCGTGCAGTGAAAGAACCAGCACTGGTCTAACCTACTAGACTTCCTATTGCCTCAGCTAAACTTTTGCTAACTTACATGGTAGCTCCATAGACTGTGGGTAGCTCTCATGAGTCATGGACGTTAGCAAGACAAATTAACTAACATATTTGACTTTTGGATAATTAGCTGTAAATTCGAGGCACAGGTAGCTTAGTCTTTTGCTCATCACCACTCACCTCCACACCAAGACAAACACAACTGGAAAGGGAGGGAGGGCTTTACTTCTGCGGCTCTCTGACTGTTTGTGATGCGCATGCCGATCGTGCTACACTGCTGTGCTGCGCGGAGATGCAGAGGGAGAAAGGCATCGGAACTCGACAGAATCTCATATCCTGACCCGACCTGATATTTTGATTTTTTATTTGTTTGACAGGGAAGCTGTGCGTAAACAGAAACACACACGCACACGTATATGCATATATTCATTTATTTAAAAAAATACTCCACAGAAAAAAGGGCACTTTCTCTCGAGGAAGTAAAAGGGCAGGTGCTCAAGTCCCCTTTGATGTCTATAGCTGTGTCCCAAAGTGAAGTGCGCGGACTCCGAAGTGTACGGACTTCGAAGGCCACGCCTCCGAAGTGCATCATTACTCTGTTGCATAGCAAAGGTGCTAGAGGAGAGCTGCCATCCTGATAGGCTAACATATTTGACTTTTGGATAATTAGCTGTAAATTCGAGGCACAGGTAGCTTAGTCTTTTGCTTTGGCCCGGTGGCTAGAGCCTCTGCCCCTCTGCCCTCATCGGCTGAGGTGCCCCTCTCACCAATCCCCCCCGTCACCCCAGCTCAAAGTGTTATGTCACCGCTCCGCTAAAAATTCGCTGATTCCACGAATCCGCTCCGTGTATCCCGCCCGCTCCGCAGCATCACTCACAATCTGTGAGACTGTGCCGCTCTCTGGAGAGTGGAAACCGTTCCCGATGCTCGTTGCATTTACAGGTAGATGCACTACAATCCACATTATAGTCAGTGGTTGGTTGATCCGCTGAATTAGTAATTTGGTAGTTTGTTTTTGTATTTCTGTCGGTAATTATTTGCTCTTGGTCTTCTAAAAGTGCTTTCAACTTGTACAAAATATCCACGTTCTTAGAATTATAATGTCTAATTAAATTATTGTACCCGATCACTTCTAATCCAAAATAGATAATTCTGTAGTTTTTACAAAATAATTTTGGCAGCTGTGGTTGCCAGAATAATTCTGTAAAAAATACAGAAAAACTGTAAACACATTTACGGCCAAAAACTGTAAATTTTACAGTATAAAACTGTAATTTACAAACAAAAATTTGAATATAAACCAGTAAATTCAACAATGCACACTGCTATTAAAATCTGTTTTGTACCTTCAACCACCATAATAATGCAGGTGGTAAAAGAGAAAGCCACATGAAGAATCAAAGCTCATAAAAAGTAGCTTCGCCACAAGCAGAAGTTTATACAAATATATAGAGGTGCACAGAGTCATTCATGCAAACACAAAACACCATCATGGTAACACACATGATACTTAAATAATGCATTCAACTTTCATTAAACAACAGAAGATGTAACATAAAGCCCAAATATACATAACTAATAACAAAAACTATTTAAAAAACCTGATTATTTAAACAAAATACTTTCAAATGTGGAGTGTCATGCAGGGAATTCTGGGAATATCAGTTTACAGTTTTTGACTGTAAATTATACATTGATTTGTTATTTTTACTTCTAAAAACTGTAAAATTAACAGCATTTTACTGTAAGATTACATGAAATGTCTGGTTAGATATTTTACAGTTTTTCCCTGTATATAGTACGGGAACTTACTGTTAACCTATTAACAGTTTTTTCCCATAGCGTTTTTACAAAATTTTACAGCTAAAATTACACTTATTTTTTACAGTGCACTTTGTGAACAAAAAAAACAAGCAATGCCTCAAAAAAGAAGACAGAGACAGAGAGAGAGAAAGAGCGAAGGGAGTTTACGCACAGCTTCCCTGTCAAACAAATAAAAGGACCAAAAGGGACAAAAAAATAACGTATAGAAGACTGTTTGTGAAAAAATTATAAGTTGCATCAAAAAAATTAACAATGTACATAATTACTTATTTTATTTACATATGTGAATATGCAAAACAAAAATACAAAATGTACAGAAAGTACTCATTTACAAATAAATTACACTACAAAAATGAATAATGTATACAACTTATTCATTTAATTTTTAACATACATCACAAAAATAAACTACAGAAATTAGGTTGTTTCATTGACAATGTTACATTTAAAAAAAAGATATTGAAAAATTGTAATGTACCCATTTTTTCCACTGTTTTCTCTTGCCTAATACAGAATGGCTACTAATGTATTTCTTAACCATTCTCTCAAAAAGAGAGAACAGTCTCTCCATTTTCTCCCTGCACTCCTGTGCTCTTCTCTCCTCTGTCTCTCTCTGGAGTTTGATGTCCTCCCTGAGTAGCTCCAACAGCACACCACTCACTCCCTCATCTGTCCCAGGACACTTGCAATCCTAAGGCAGAGCAAATAAACCATGCCTGTTAACAACAACGGCTCAATGAATTTCAGCAAAAATGTGTCTATTAACTTACTTACTTTGTATTTTTCAAGTCCTTCCCCAGCAGGCTCATTTTCTCCAGAATAGTCCTAAAATATGGCGTTATTTTAATGACAAATGTCGAGAGTGCATTATTGAAGAGCGAAAGCACATTAATATAATGCGCGAGCGCGAATCTCTCTGTTCACTAAAGTCCTTTCCTTGATTTTTTTATTGTTGTATTTTTGTTTTAACATAAACTGGTTATTGCACTTTGTTTTACTACGTTATCTCTTTTATGTTTGTATTTGTATTTTCTTTTCTGTGAATGCACATATGCATCTCTCTGTAAAATACTTTGTAAACACTTTTAAAAGGCGCTATATAAATAAAGCTTTAAACAATCAGACCTCCACAACTGACCGATGAAAATACTATGTGAAATCTAATTGGCTGAGAGGGAACTGAACCTGGAATTCTTTTGACAATCAAAGATGGATCTTTAATTTATTTCCAGTTTAATAATATTTAGCAATGTTAATGAAATGTGGCCTATATTAGAAATGGCTAGGAATTGGGTGCTTGGATGATTTGTACATATAAATAACCTCTGTCCAACTGGTTGGTCTCTGAGCAATTTATCTAAAAACAACATATTATAGCCTATGGCTCTAAAGACTTCATATAAAAGATCAATATTATGTCATAATATGTCAGGTACCTCAACTAAATTTAAAATCATTGCAATAAAGTCTCAGTTGGTATGATGGCAATAGTAACAATTCCTATCAAATCAACATCAAATGCAAAAATGTGTTTTTTAATCCAGTGTTTGTTTTCAGTTCTGATTTTAGTTAGATTTCTTTTTTTTCATGAAAACCCACTTTATATTAGCTACAGATTCAATGGCACTCTCAAACAGTGAATATACAGTTATATGATTTGTATTATTTGTATTTGTTATTTATTTTCATGTCTTCATGTTTCCAAACGTTTCTGTTTTTCTGTGAAAACAACTGTTTCATACAGCAATAGCTGGATGCTTTTGTCCATATTAGGAATTTCCTCGTACGACTATCTGCGTGAGAGGCCCTCCGGCTTCGAGCATGAATGAAACATGCACTGCACAGAGTGTTTAGCGCTCCGCGATGTTCATCTCGCCTTATTCTGGGTCCGAATAAACCACCAGATCATGCACAGACTATCCTGTCTCTTTGAATTTAAATCTATATTTATTCACACCGGCTCTTGAAAACCTCTATGCGAACACACTTGCCCGAAAAAGTGCGGGGGACGAATTTACGTCATATTAAAAGTGGGGGGGACACTTTTTTAATCTACGCCCCTGGTGTGGTTGTACATACACATGTAGTTGTTTTTATGGTGTTTGGCTTAGTGTTATGTTAGAATCATTATTATACACTTATACCTTTTGTTCTTTAATATTTTGAATTGTTTTAGCGTTATTTTTTAGTTTTTCATTTAAATGTTAAGTTTGAAATTTTGTTGTATGCATTTGTCATTTTTATTTAATCTCTTCATTTTTAAAATGTGTATAGGTAGTATTTATAAAGTTTTAGCTTTTAGTTTTGGATCTGTTTTTAGTTGTTTTAATACTACAATTGATTGCTTCTGTTGTCCTCATTTGTAAATCGCTTTGGATAAAAATGTCTGATAAATTACTAAATAAATATGACAGTTACATGTAATTACATTTGAGATGCACTGTATATTGTGAAATTAAAAACTGCATATTTGTAATAAACAATCTATCAAATACTTTTTAACTGTAAACCGTAGCTTCTGGATTTGTTTGGACTCTCATTCTGACGGCACCCATTCACTGCAGAGCATCCATTGGTGAGCAAGTGTTGTAATGCTACATTTCTCCAAATCTGAGGAAGAAGCAAACAAATTTACATCTTGGATGCCCTGAGGGTGAGTTCAACAAATGTTCAATTTGGATGAACTATTCCTTTAAAAACAAACCAGGTGCATCTCAATAAATTAGAATGTCATGGAAAAGTTCATTTATTTCGGTTATTCAACTCAAATTGTGAAACTCGTGTATTAAATAAATTCAATGTACACAGACTGAAGTAGTTTAAGTCTTTGGTTCTTTTAATTGTGATGATTTTGGCTCACATTTAACAAAAACCCACCAATTCACTATCTAAACAAATTAGAATATGGTGACATGCCAATCAGCTAATCAACTCAAAACACCTGCAAAGGTTTCCTGAGCCTTCAAAATGGTCTCTCAGTTTGGTTCAATAGGCTACACAATCATGGGGAAGACTGCTGATCTGACAGTTGTCCAGAAGACAATCATTGACACCCTTCACAAGGAGGGTAAGCCACAAACATTCATTGCCAAAGAAGCTGGCTGTTCACAGAGTGCTGTATCCAAGGATGTTAACAGAAAGTTGAGTGGAAGGAAAAAGTGTGGAAGAAAAAGATGCACAACCAACCGAGAGAACCACAGCCTTATGAGGATTGTCAAGCAAAATTGATTCAAGAATTTGAGTGAACTTCACAAGGAATGGACTGAGACTGGGGTCAAGGCATCATGAGCCACCACACACAGACGTGTCAAGGCATTTTGACCACCTCTTTAGCTGGTGAGGCTGAGAGACCAGCTTGACAAGTTTAGCCAGGCTGGGAGACCAGCTAAAACCAGCTAGTTCCAGTTTAAACCAGCCTTTTTTCTTTCTTTCTTTTTTCAGGAGATGCATGCAGTTGGAAAACCCCCCCAGCTAAAACCAGCCTAAGATGGTTGCCTGGTCTTAGCTGGTTTAAGCTGGAAGTAGATGGTCACCCAGCCTGGCTAGGCTGGTCAAGTTGGTTTTAGCTGGTAGTTCCAGTTGGTCTCCCAGCCTGACCAGCTAAAGAAGTGGCCAAAAACCAGCCTGATGACCAGCTAAGACCAGGCTGGTTGACCAGCTAAAACCAGCCAACCAGCTTAGTCTGGTTTTAGCTGGGGTTTTTTTCAGCAAATGATCTCGTGACAAAGGCTACTTTCACACTGAAGGAAGATGTGGCCCAAATTATTTTTTGCTCATATGTTAGATTGTTTTATGCTGTATTACAGAGACAGCTCTACACAAGCTAAATTTACTGGGTTGTACCATAGGTATTTTCCCCTCATCTTCATCCTTATCGCCTGCAAATGAATTCGCTGGCTTTGCGGCGCATCAGCTTAAAGGGATTGTTCACCCAAAAATAGATTATTTTACTGATGTTCTTGCTATGTTTCTGGACCTTGATCGTGTAAGGACACTTGCTGTCTATGGGAGAGTCAGAGAGCTCACGGGATGCATCTAAATATCTTAATTTGTGTTCCGAAGATGAATGGTTTTATGGGTTTGGAATAACATGAGGGTGAGTAAATAATGACAGAATTTTAATTTTTGGGTGAACTAATCCTTTAAAGGGCATCTATTATGCAAAATCCACTTTTACATGTTGTTTGGACATAAATGTGTGTTGGCAGTGTGTGAACACAACCACCCTACAATCATAAAAATCCACCCACTCCTCATTTTTTAATCCCCTTTAAACCAAGTCAGTCTCGCTAGGCCTGCCCTTTTTGATTCTCATGCAGTGTGACATCACATTGCATAGGGCCGGGCCACGGGGGTTGATTGACAGCCCTGCATTGCTATAGTTTCCGCCCTCAGCGGTTCTACGCTGTCCTCTATTTTCTCCACGCTCGAGCAGCTGCAACGCCAACAATGTCTCACAAGCAATCCTGATGCTCTGTGTTTGGATGTAAGACTGAACATTAGAGTCATAATTTTCTCCCAATATCTGAGCTGCTGAGGATGCTGTGGATTACTTTCATTTTTCAAGGTAATGTGCCTCAAAATCTACCTAAATACGTGCATCACTCCAGATTCCTTTGTAAATGTCATGCCGTTATGGTGCTTAGAGTTTCAACCGTATTTGTGTGCATACATTAAGTATTTTTTAACTGATCAGTGCTGCGCTTGTGAGATTCGTTCGGTAGTGCGGCCGGGCGACCTGGTCAATTGATCCGCACCGATGTCAGGTCAGCACGGCGCGAGATCTGTAACATCACGCTGTTTCGTCCCACTTTCAGTGCATTTGGCTTCCCATATGTACGGCTAAACTCCGGTTCTCTCGCTCTCAGTTATGTTGATAACCTGTTATACTCTACGCCCTCTTTTGGAGACGGGGCGGGAATATGCAGCTCATTTGCATTTAAAGCGATACACTCCAAAACAGCTCTTTTTTAGACACGCCCCAAAAATGACATCTTCCAGCTGTTATAATAAATTATCTGTTGTGTATTTTGAGCTGAAACTTCACAGACACATTCTGGGGACACCCAAGGCCAATATTACATCTTGTAAAATTGGGCATAATAGGTGCCCTTTAAATGAACACGTAACACTCACTCACTTCATGGCCTGCGTGCTTCATGCTTTTTTTATTGTTCTTTTGCGCATACAGATCAGTTCAGGACCATCACACTGGTTCACACTGGTAGGCCTATCTGATATTAGCCACATTTAAAAATAATATGATGAATGTGAACAGCCATTCAAAAAATCGGATCTGAGCAATAAATGGGAATTGAACACTAATGCTTCCAGTGTAAACTTAGCCAAAGTCATTTATAGTAAGAGTCAGTCCCCTCAAGTTCACACAGATAGGTCCTATGTAGCAATGTAATCACTGTGTAGTTCATTACATTAACTATAAATATCTGACAATTATAACATGTCAAAAATTATATTTTGGGGATTTTTGTTTTTATTGAATAAGAAGCAAATGGAAAGGAAAGGACATGTGGCGTCGCATACTTGGAATTTGTGCTCTGCATTTAACCCATCCAAGTGCACACACAGCAGTGAGTAGTGAACAAACACAGCAGTGAGTAGTGAACAAACACACACACACTGTAAACACACACCCAGAGCAGTTGGGGGTTCAGTGCTCAAGGGTCTCACTTCAGTTGTGGTATTGAGGGTGGAGAGAGTGCTGGATATTCATTCCCCCCACCTACAATCCCTGCCAGACCTGAGACTCAAACCCACAACCTTTGGGTTACAATTCCAACTCGCTATCCATTAGAGCAGATGAAACTGCACTCTGCAATCTTAATGTTGAACAATATATCTGTTGTTTTGTCATAAAGCCTATTTTTGTAGCCTTTGTAGCGTCTGGACCACCCAAACACACAATATATATTTTGTTAGCTAGATTTAACAAATACTCTGTAACACCCCATGAACAGGCCCCTGGTTTCATGGTAACCTGGACACCCGATACATTTACAACCTTGTGGAATGTGAGCTGAGACTCTCAGCTGCATTTCACAGAAGCAAGAGGCACAAAGGCAGAGTAGAAATGGACTTTGCTACTAATTAATTCATAGGAAAACCTTTCTTTGAATGAACACACATATTCTTCAGGCCATTGTGTATATTATTGCTGTTTTGTATTAATCTGTTGTATTATAGACTATTTTATTCATGCTTACGATAAACCACTCATTCATATAACCTTACATATACCGTGTTTAGTATCTATGAATTCGCCTTCTGATGATCTAAACAAGAGTGTATATTATATGTTGGTACATAGGCAATATATTAGTGTCCTGAGAATCTTTAGTATTTTCGATTCAAGTTCCAGATACTAAGTACCATGTTTCCACACAAAGAGTCATAAAACTCCCCAGGATCTCAAAACGCCCACTTGGGATTCCGGCCTTTCTCATTGGATAAGCCCATCTTGAGAGGCGGGGATCTTCTCTGACCTTAAAGCTGACACACCATGTGACCCGCCCAGTCGGTGGTTCGGTCAGATGCTAAGATGAAGATGTGAGAAAACGCTTCAGGATACCAAAGCATTGTGCCAGGCCTTTCTTCGGCCTTGTCCTTTCCATTTCAATCAAGATTCTCTGACTCAAACTGGTTCTTTCTCCTCAATAACTTCAGCAAAGATCAACTGGAAACCTTAAGATTGCATCAGGAATCTCTTTCAGACAGCCGAGACTCGCAAGTATCAAACTTAGTCTTATTAATTGAT
>NW_015507488.1:1964-10044 GCF_001515645.1 Sinocyclocheilus grahami | reverse complement strand
ATATTAAAACTCTACACTATACTGTCAAAAAAAAAGATAGTCGGTATCTGCTAAAATGTTAATATTGATGCATAATTGCATTCCTATAAAGCAAGATGTATTTATTTGACAGTCATGAACTTCAATGGGAACTGTTAAAAAAAATTTTCTCCAAAAGTTCTAGACAACAATGACACAGTGAGACAAGCGTTTCCTCAAAATGTATTGCTTTGACAATGTTAAAAAAAGAATATAAACAAATATATAAAAAAACATAATATATATATATATATATTTTTTTTTTTGCAATCTGTGTTAAAGTAATGGGGATAATAAAGAATTACTTTTTTTTCTTTAGAGAGCAGTTTTTTTATGTTGGCCATCAAGTGTAGACAAAACACAATACCAAAATTCATCATACAAAAGAAAGGTAACGTTTCTTTATAATATTTAGTTAAACTATATCCATCTTCTTTGTATTTAATATATCTTTACCTTGCATAGTTTTGTTCATGTATTGGGATGCAAGTCTATCTATCTATCTTGTCAATCTTGAGGAAAGTTCAGATCTTTCAGTTTTGCTTTTACTTTACCACATGCCAGTCATGTAAGATTGCTTGGTGTGTCATATCTTAATGTGGATATTATAACACTGTTCATTTGTTTAATCTTGTGCAATAAAAACCATTAGGTCAATTTGTGTTTTAGTAGTGTTATGTTGCTTAGAAACTAGAGCACTACTGTGATATTGATGAATGTACATTATCCAACTCAAAAATCTGTGAAGTTATGAATGTATGTATGCAAACATAAAAAGCAAACATTTATTTTCAGTCATTCAATGTGTAAAACTAAGCATTGCAAGCCACATAAAAATACACCACATTTAGCTATGATTATCCAGTATAATGACCTTGATGGTTGAAAGCTGAAAGACAATAAGAACAAACTCCCTTCTGTTTTTCAGAATACAATAAGGTATGAGAGCATAGCCTATATCCTGCCACAAGATGTATAGCAGTTGGGCCCCAAATAACCACAACTTTCATAAAGATGAACATCCATGTCCTCGAAGCGAGAAAACGTCATCACACAACAAAGAATATTCATATCTAATTCATTGCCATGCTGTCGAGAATTTAATTCTGTAAGGGACAGTCTGCCACAAGAGAGACGGCAGCCGATTGGCGACGGGCTCGTCCGCACTTTACGAAACACTTCATCAGCAATTCATCACTGTTAAAGAGGTAAACCAGTGGATTGATCGCACTATTCATGCAGGCCAATCCATTACCAACTTGGTTTGCGATGTACACATTAGAATACCATTTCAGACACGTGCCGTCCAGTTTGAAGATTCGAGTTGCCAGGTTTAAATTTCTAAAAATGTGATAAGGAATAAAACAAATAGAGAAGAGCAGGGTCAGGATGACAACCAGTCTGAGACACCTCAGCTTCAAGATGACATCGATGTCTTTCTTTGTCATCAGAGTAAACGCCACATGTCCGTAGCAGCATAACATTATTAACAACGGGATCCCAAATCCAACAACCGTTCTTCCGATGCTGTACTTCAGGTATTTCCTAATGTACTTGTCCGAAGTTGTGTCAAAACATGATGTTACGTTGTTGTTGGTTTTGTCAAAGAACATATCAGGCAGGCACTGAAGAAAAACCAAAAACCACACCAGCGAAGCAATCATCACAGAGTGTCTCGCTGTAATTCTGCCTTTAGCCCTCAAAGTGTGAACGATGCCGAGATGCCTGTAAACGCTGATGCATGTGAGGAAACCAATGCTGCCGTACAGGTTGATGCAGAAGCACACTCTTAAAATCTTGCAGAAAACATCTCCAAATATCCATTTGCTGCTGGACGCGTAGTAAACCACCAAATAGGGCAAGGTTAAAAGATATAAAATGTCCGCCAGGCAAAGATTGAACACAAAGATATTTACATTACCAATTTTCCTCCAGTTATCATACATAGATTTCAGCCCCAAACAGTTGCCAATAACTCCAAGGATGAAAACAGTCACGTAGACTGTGGGCAAAAATGTGTGCGTGAAATCAAAACTGACAAATTTACAGGTAGAATTGGACTCCATCGTTGATTAAGACAATCAGACTTTCTTGTTGGAGGTTGGAGATGCATGAGAATTCTCGCACATGAAAATATGGCACAGGAAGTGAGCACATTGACTGATGCCTTCACCGAGAAAGGCACAGCACATGTCAAAGAAAACTCTGAACTTTGAGCTTTAACTAATTTAGATTATAGAGAAACAGCACTTATATATTAGCCTATACATTTATACATAAAATAATCATATATTTTGTCTGTGAATTCTAAAGGACCTATATTTGTTTACTTATATTTTGAGTAATTTAATTATAAAGTAGGCTAATAATAAAATGATATGTAATTATATATCACTATACTGTATAGTTATACCCGGAGTACATGTAATAAAAAAATCTCACTTATTATCATTACACTGAATATCCTCTTTATTTCTTTTGTATTTTTTTAATTCATGTACATACAGTAATCCCTTGCAAACTGGAACAAATTCTATCAAATGCTAAACAGAGCATCTAATTCTTGCTTGCCTTTCCTCGTAAAAACAAGAGAGGGCAGCCTTACACTTCTGAATCGCTGTAGAGTGAGAGACTCAAGCTACTAGATTTGATTTCATTAACTTAATATTGTTTTAGGTAGGCCTATTGTTGAACTTCCACTTTAAAAATAAAAAATAAAATGCGTATTTCCCCGTATTTACATTTATGTATGCTAAATTTAGCTAATTGAAGTAGCAGATACAATAATTTCCTTATAATATGTGAAGGTCAAAAGTTAATAAAGCTACTAGACCCCAAGAAAATGAAACAGGCACACATCACAAAAAAACATGGGTAACACTTTACTTGAAGGGGTGTGCATAAGACTGACATGACACCTTCATAATCATGACATGACACGTCATGAATATGAAGGAGGTTTTATGCATGTTTATGACAACTGTCATTAAGTGTCATTCGCTCAGTTATGTCATTTTTAATGCAAATATGACATTATTTGACCTAACCCTAACCTAACCCTACCCCTACCCTTACCCCTAACCATAGCCCATAACAAAGACATCTCAAATAATGTCATCTTTGCATAAAAAATTACACAACTGAGCGAATTACACTTAATGACAGTTGTCATAAACATGCATAAAAAACCTTCATATTCATGACATGTGTCATGTCATGATTATGTAGGTATCATGTCATGATTATGAAGGTGTCATGTTAGTCTTATGCACACCCCTTCAAGTAAAGTGTAACCAAAACATGTTATTGAGTATTTATGAGATTTGTATGATGAGATTTTTAAAAACCGTTTGCATAAGGTCTGACAAATGACTGCAAAGATGTGAGGTGGCAAATTACAGTGCAATAAACTTGAAATATTCCAAATGAACACAAATGTTAAAGGTTCTAGTATTAATGACAGAAACATACATAAGTATTTACATATATACACAATCAATCCTTTTGCATGAAATTGGTAAGCACTAAAGTACAGCTAGTGTCAGTCTTCAAATAAAAGCCTGCAGTAAATACAGGTGAACATGCCACATTTAACTCAAAAAATAATTGTCTAAATTTCACATAGCATCTAACTAATTTTTCTGCATTCATGTGCAAAGTTATTTCAGGTAAATTTCAAATCTGTCTAAGACAGGATGTTTCTTTGCTTAGATGAGGAGAAAACATTAGATCTCATTTACATAATTTTCATCTTTTGTGAGCTAATAGCTTTGGAATTCATTGAGAGCCACAATTGTCCAATGATAAGCGCAAAACTGACAAAGATACAGACTGAACGCTTACATAATTGTTTGATATCTTTCAAGTGTAAAGTTTTTTCAAAGTAAAACAGCTGCCAATGTGTAAACCCAATAGAAAAAATTCTGGCAGATCTTAAACTTATAAAATATTTTAATTACACCAAAGATACCAGCAGACACCTGTCTTAAGACAGTGTCCTGAAAAAAGCATTGCTGTCAAATCTCAAATGGCTTATGTGTTCTTTAGTGCTCTATTTAATGTTTTTTCTTTTTTTCAGTGAAATTAAACGTCAAATCTTGAGTTGGCTCGTTGTAACTAACACGCAATAAGACATTTTAAACTCAGAGCATCCAATATGAAGCTACTAGATCGAAAGTCAGTCTATAAGAGAGTCAGTTTCTAACCCCAGAAGGGTGTCCCTCTATATGCCCTTCCGGATGAATAGGGGCAGTTGTAATGACAGATGCAGGAGTTGATGGTCATGACAGCATGTTTGAGCAGTCTTCCTCCAGGGCAGCGGAAAGTGACCAGTGCCGTGCCTGTGTGGTAAGGAGTGCAACAACGGTTGTCTTTACATGAGCCGCAATAACGGGGCCTGTAGAACTGCGTACTATAGCAGCCCTGGTGGAAAAGCCGCACTGGGTTTGCTGACCTGTAGCTGGGTTGACATTTCCTAACTGACCACTGAAATATAGAAGCAGGGTTGGTTAGAAGATGGTTTGACTGGTCAAAACCAAAGCATCCTATGGTAGATCAGAGACTCACCTGTGGGTTTCTCTGGAGAAAAGGCTGACAGGGTCGTATCATGCACAAGCGCATCTGCATCTCCAGGCGACAGGCCGGGTTTTGATTGGACACCCGTGTGGATATTCCAGGCCCGCAGGTATGTGAGCAGGCGCTCCACTCTGAGCTCTGGTCTATGCAGTTTGAACCGGGTCTGGTTTGGTATGCAGAGTCTCCAGGCATTGTCTGATCACTTCCTGAAGCTGCCATCCCAAAAACAATTTAATTAGACTTGCACAGTTCAATTAAACTTACACAACACTTACATGTGTTTCAAAAAGAAACAGGGTACTTTGTAATTGCCACATACTGACTATTACAGACCCAATGAACTCATGTTTCATACATAGCCAGGTGTATTTCATTACATTTCAAAAATATTTTTTTATAATTTTTCCCAAAATTCTATGTAATGTTATCACATTGGACAAAAAACTGACTTTTCTCAAGAGTATCACAATTTAAAAATGTAGCGAATTTGTGTTCTTTTTGGGTATGTTTCCACTTTTTTCCATCTTTTTGTGTTATATTATTACCAAATATTGGATTCAATCTTTTTATCAACATGTTTTCTTTCACTTCGCACTGGTTTTGTAATTCTTTTTTGGAACTGATTTATTGATCTCAGCTTATGCACTGTTTTTGAGTGAACACATTGCTTTTTTTAAGGGCAGCCATTTTTGACTGGGAACGCCAAATTAGGAAAAGGACTTAAAGGGTTAAAATAACACGCACAGTATTGTACACAATAAGTTATGCAATGTGCATTTAGAAATGACAATATATAGTATCAGTGTTGATTTCATGTTAAGTTTAAGTTTAAGTTTAAATATTAAAGAGATGGTTCACCCAAAAAAATGAAATATCTTTAAAAATCTTAATATCAAAAATATCTTAATTTGTGTTTCGAAGATGAATGAAGGTCCTAAAGGTTTGGAACGACATGAGAGTGAGTAATTAATGACCGCATTTTCATTTTTGGGTGAACTATGCCTTTAATTCTGTCTCATTAAAACTTATAGAGCTGCATAAATTCGTAATCAGCTCGTACCATCTGGCA
This sequence comes from Sinocyclocheilus grahami, assembly GCF_001515645.1. Lineage (NCBI taxonomy): Eukaryota > Metazoa > Chordata > Actinopteri > Cypriniformes > Cyprinidae > Sinocyclocheilus > Sinocyclocheilus grahami. The sequence continues at coordinate 4,382 of NW_015507488.1, read as the reverse complement.
ATCATTGTTATAATTTGAGAATCCCAAGGAAGCAATACTAAATACCTCCATCCTTATGAGATGATAATCAGGCATTCATTGGCAGTGTTTTATGCACATGGACTTGTTAACATCTCCACTGTAAACACACTCGGAACAAAATGTACCATTCCAGCTGATTTAACTTGGATGAACACCCTCCTGTCCTGTGTTCCATGCTCTCTGGCTTTTTGGAGTTTCATTGTTGTGCTACACAGACATGAGTCCTGTTATGAATCATGGAAAGTTGGTTTTGGGAAGAAGTTAGAATTTGTGCTTTTGGGTTCCATCTTGGCAAGACATTTTCAATTAAAATGGTCAAAATCCCACAATGACAACCTCAAACGGGAATGTAATTGAGAGTTCTCAGATAGGGATTTGAATAAGAAACATGTAAAAAGATTTATGCAAAATCCCAAAAGAAAGAGAGACGGTTTTCATTCCAGCTCGTGAAAAAAATTGTTTTCTGGACATTAAAGGGGTCATATGATGCTGCTAAAAAGAACATTATTTTGTGTATTTGGTGTAATGAAATGTGTTTATGCGGTTTAAGGTTCAAAAAACATTATTTTCCACATACTGTACATTATTGTTTCTCCTCTATGCCCCGCCTTTCTGAAACGGATCGATTTATACAAAGCTCATCGGTCTGAAAAAGCGAGGTGTGCTCTGATTGGCCAGCTATCCAGTGCATTGTGATTGGCCGAATTCCTCAAGCGTGTGACGGAAATGTTACGTCCCTTACCATATTGTGATGCCTGCGGCAACCACATGTGACGACCCCGGGCTGGGCTCCGCTTCATCCACCGTGAAAGCCAATCCGGCGATCGACAGCGCGAAGTTGAAGTATTCCCTCAGCGACCAGCACGGATCAGCTCCAGACATGACGAAGCGATATCGTCCTCTTTTGGAAGGCCAAACAAAGTAGTTTCGCTTTCACAACGAAGCACACAGCGTCTTTACGACATGGAGGTGGCAACAACAATACTACAGCAAGAATAAAAGTTACGCCTTCTTTCTTTGCGTGAACATTTGGGCGGCATTATGCAAATCTTCCCAGATAGTGACGTAGACATGTGGGGGAGTGTTAGAACGAGCCGTTTTAGAGGGGCGTGGCTGACTCTTAACTTTTATAAAGAATATCTCTTTGGATTTGAGACTTTAGTCTTTGCAACTTTACAGATCTTCTTTATGCACCAAGAGCTTGTAACACTCCAAAGAGAAAGGAAAAATTTAAATCGCATCATATGACCCCTTTAAGACGGGTAATAAAGTACCTATGTGAGCGTCCTGAAGCACTGTGTTGTCCATATTTTCACACACCCACTCTTTACAGCATTTTCCTGGTTGTTGAACCCTTCGAGGATGAGGGCAGTCTGGGGTGGGCAGGAGAACATCCTCACTGCACCGGGGCACACAGGCCACCCCTCCACCTGAACAGTGACACTGAAGAGCACACGAGGGCTGAAATACCTGGCCTTCCTGATAGGAGACTCCATTATGCTCACAGCCCAGCTCCTTCTGACCTAAAAACAAAGGTACAGAAGATTACACTGACACTATATATAATGCCGGTCTAAATGTTGTGGTGTTTTTATGAAGGATTGCTGTGGAGGTTGGCTTTGTATTTTATTTGCCCCCACTGTAAAAAAAAAAAAATTGTCTTTGTAAAACTTGAAATTAATTGATTTTTTTAACGAGTTGCATTAATTAATTTTATTATTTTAATATAATCTGGCCATAATTTGTAGCAATTATTTACATTAAAAAAAACTTTATTAAGGTAACATAATAAATCAAACTGTCAATCAACTGATAAATCAAAAACTAAAATGCAATTTCATTTCGTCATTTGAAGTAGCATAAATGATAAAAAATAAAACAAACATAATTAATGTGATATTTTATATATTATATTATTATATATAGAATTTGTGTTTGACATTTCATTTTTAATTGTCAATCCAGTACAGCCTTGTCAAAATTAAAATAAATTACATTTTTATTTTACAATAGCTGCTAAAATAATAAATGAAAAGCTCAAATGCTATTTAGTTTCTTCAAATAAAACAAGTACAATTGATATATTATATTATATTATAAATAATTTGTGAGGAAATTAAATTGCATTTGAGATTTTGATTTATCATTTTAGCAGCTATTTTTAAATCTGATAATGAAAATATATTTTCATTATCAATCCAGTACAACCCTGTCAAAATTATATTTCCTCATTTGAGGTACTGTAGTATAAACTATATATAATATATATTTTATATATTATATTATTATAAATAAATTTGTGTAGTATTTCATTATAACTCCAGTACAACCCATGGCATAATTGATCTGAAAGATTAATCAAATGCTCAAACCAACATAAAAAATGACTAATTAAAT
>NW_015507488.1:0-505 GCF_001515645.1 Sinocyclocheilus grahami | reverse complement strand
TGTAAGTAAGGTAAACTATTGGATTTTACAGTGAAAATCTGTACCTTGTGAAAACCATGACGTTTCAGTAATCAAACATTATTGTAATATAATGTAATTCTTTTTTCTTTCAAGTTCCCCATTAATGCTATATTGGTGATGACTGCCTCTAATAATAGCACTGCTGGTTTTTAAAACATGCAACTTTGATTAAAATTGATAATATGCATATGAAGAAGCAAAAGGATTTTCCCTCATGCGAATCACTTACAGTAAGTATTCCCAGGCTCTGAATACATAAAACAGGCTTTCAATTATAAGCTAGCGTTACAGCCAACACACTTAAGATGACAATTTTACATTTGTACAGAACATTGACACTTTAATTAAGCATTAATTCTCCATTACATTCTGTTTATACTGGGAAAACCCCAGTTTAATAAAGGGTTCTCACAGACAACAAAACTTCCCACAAAAAGTGCCTGATAAAAACCACTAAACTAGCCTCTCCCTCCTCTCAACTCTG
>NW_015507487.1:68639-69103 GCF_001515645.1 Sinocyclocheilus grahami | reverse complement strand
ACCTTTAAAACCAAACAAAAATATTGTTTCCCAATTCACATCAACTGTTGTTTCTTCAACCCCCAAATTTTTCACCATGTCTTTCAATTTTTTTAATAAAACATTTCAACCTCACACATTAAAAAGATAAATGTAATATTCCTTCTTCTTCTCTATTACATACTTTGCACATTGCATCCTGTGCTATACCAATCTTACACAGTCTCATTTCACTCAGCAAACAATTATGTCTTAACAAGTAATCAAAATTCTCTAAAATAGGACTTTTCCACCATGATCTTAAATTTTGCCATATTATCTTTGTTTCCATATTGGGATATAATCTCTGCCAATAGTCTTCTGCTCTTGGTTTAATGAAAACATCTTTACATAAAGAATGATAAAAACACCTTAACTTTAGATCATTAAAAGCATGTTGTTTGTTATTTATTTTAACACTAACCACCATTCTGTCATTTATCATC
>NW_015507487.1:49394-49865 GCF_001515645.1 Sinocyclocheilus grahami | reverse complement strand
CCGACCCTATTTAGCTTCCGAGCTCAGACGAGATCGGGCGCAGACTTTTTTTTTTTATTTTTTTTATTTTATTTTTTTTATTGTAGAAATTTATCAATTCAAACATACATATCAATTATTTAAAATATTAAAATACATAAGATGATTTCTTTGACATAAAACTCCTAAAATTAAGAGTTTACAAACATCTTACTTACAAACATTTAGTCATTAGAGTCATTAAATGGTTTAATCTTTTAAAAATGACAATTCAATCCCCAAGTCATTTAAAACCTTTAAGACCTCCTGAGTAAAAACACAATAAAAAACATCCATAATTTCCTCAAACTTAAAAAAATAAAACAGGCATTCAACATGTTTCTCAACTTTTCTCTTGAACACATTCCACACATCAAGTAAAACACTTTCCTTTTTACCATCACCCTACTTTCCCATACTGCACTTTTCATCAACATCACAAGTAAATTAATG
>NW_015507487.1:47203-47765 GCF_001515645.1 Sinocyclocheilus grahami | reverse complement strand
ACCAAAACTCTTTAGAACCCCAAATAAAAAATCATGCACTACCCTGTCAAATGCCTTCTCAAAGTCCAAACTGATTATAAAAACATTTTTCTTCTTTTCAGTAATATATCGTATCGTATCTTTTATGCTCATTGTTGTATCCGCAATGTCTCTTCCTTTAATATTGTATGCTTGGTTTGTTTCGATTATACTGGGCATCACTTCTTTTAATCTGTTAGCTAAAACTTTTGATAAAATCTTCAGATCGGTGTTAAGCATTGTTATAGACCTATAATTATTTAACTCCACTTTGTCTCCTTTCCTTATAAATATCAGCTTCATTAATCCCATTCCCATCCTTTGGTTCATCTCACCTTTCCTAAAAATCTCATCAAATACTTCTTTTAAGATACTGGTTAAAAAAAATCTTTAAAAACAATGTAAAACTCACTCCCCAACCCATCTATCCCCGGACTTTTTCTTTTGTTTAAACCACTTATTGCTCTTTTTATTTCTTCTCTTACTTCATCATCACACCCTTTTTATCCACTTCTCCTACTCTTGCTTTTATTTGCTTCAGTAA
>NW_015507487.1:34499-46823 GCF_001515645.1 Sinocyclocheilus grahami | reverse complement strand
GCGAGAGTCAATTAATTGGAAAGTTCATGAACCGGATTCGTGACATCCGCGCTAAAACTGGTTTCTTCATACTTAATCTTTTCTATAAAATTCTCCACATTTCTCGTACATTAAATAAAGTCAATTCTTGTTTCGCACACAAACTGCCCCACTATCTGCCTCCTTGAAAATTCTTTTTTCTTTTAATTTCTTTCTCTCTGCACATCGATGATATTATTTTCTCCCATTAATGCTTTTAATTCTTTTCTCCCCGTGTCAGTTTTAAAAACCATTCCTTCTGCCATCATGTGTACTAAAAACAGTATTAAAATCCCCTATCATTATTATTTCCTTATACTTGTTTATGATATTTCTTAAAACATTAAAAAATTCTTTCTTTTCTTTCTCCTCTGTTGGCGCATGTACATTCACTAAAATCAGTTTGCGTCCTTCATAATTTAATTCCACCACCATACATTTCCCCATCTTATCTTTATACACTACTTTACTTGCATTAAAAACATCTTTTCTCATTAAAAACGCCACTCCTTTTCCAAGCCTTCCATCCCCATTGTTATACAAAATATCCCCTTCCCATTTCTTTTTATAGTCCATCATCACACTGTCTTTCCAATTTGTTTCTGGCAAAGCAATAACATCTTCGCCTTTGCATTTTTCTTTCACTCTTTCAAATTTTCCCATATCCATCAGTCCCCTTGCATTAAAAGTAACACAACTTAAAACCATTAAAAAAAAGAAAGAGAAATTCCTAAAAACCATTATTCTCCATCTTCTCCCTCCAGCCCTCTTAACACTTCATATCTGTTTAGACTTTTCATTTTCCACATTTGGTTTTACCTTTAATGTTCTCCTTCTTATTTGTCCTCTCACCCCTCAGTCTTTTTCCATGTAGTCCATCCTTGTTTCTTCTTCACTGTCCATTTCTTTGTTTTGATCATCCATTCCTTGTCCATCTCTCTCCACGTTATCCAGAAGATTTTTAAAACTGTCCGATATTTCAATTTCTGTCCATTGGGTGTTCTGTTCTGTTGTCCGTTCCTTATCCTTATCATTCACTTTTTCTCCTCCTTCCTCTCGGTTGCTCGTTCCTGTTTCTTTTTGTTGCAATCCTTCTTCATCTTGTCCTTCATCAGTTTCTCTTTCATCCTCGCTGTTTCCATCATGCACCTGTCCGTCCAACTGATGTTCCATACCTCCTTCCTCTCCCTCCATCCAGCATTCACATTTATTTAAAACTTCTTGACACCCCGGGCACCTGACAGCCTTACAATCTCTTGCAAAGTGTCCCCTCTCCTCACACTTGTAGCACTTAAAATCTGGACAGTCTTTTAGCAGGTGTCCCAGGCTCGCAGTCTTTTAGCAGGTGTCCCGGGCTCATGCACAGCCTACATGTTTTAACCTGATGGCTGTGCATCACCCTAAAATACTGCGGCCCTTCCGCTGTTTCCAGTTTCGTAGTGAAGAAAACGTTAAAGCTTACAGCACCTGGTATTCCCAGGCAGTCTCCCATCCAAGTACTATCCAGGCCCGACCCTGCTTAGCTTCCGAGATCAGACAAGATCGGGCGCAGACTTTTTTTTATTTTTATTTTTTATTGAAGAAATGTATCAATTCAAACATACATATAAATTATTTAAAATATTAAAATACATAAGATGATTTCTTTGACATAAAACTCCTAAAATTAAGAGTTTACAGACATCTTATTTACAAACATTTTAAAAAGGAGTCTTTAAATGGTTTAATCTTTTAAAAATGACAATTCAATCCCCAAGTCATTTAAAACCTTTAAGACCTGAGTAAAAACATAATAAAAGACATCCATAATTTCCTCCCACTTAAAAAAATAAAACAGGCATTCAACATATTTCTCAACTTTTCTCTTAAACACATTCCACACATCAAGTAAAACATTTTCCTTTTTTACCACCACCCTTCTTTCTCATACTGCACTTTTCATCAACATCACAAGTAAATTAATGAGCTTTTTATTTTTACATTTCTCATTAATGCGTAACATTAACACCTTTTCCCTTTTCCCTCTCCTCTCACAATTAAAATCATGCTTTTACATCTCTCATTAAAATCTTTCAGCTCATTACAATATAAAAACAAGTGTAAAAACCCTTCGTCTGCATCCTGGCATACTTTACATGTGGCACTCTTCTCCATCCCAATTTTGTTTAAAATCACATCTGCTCTCGTTATGTCGATATAACGAGAAAATTAAGTCGTTATAACAAGAAAACAACTCTCGTTATGTCGATATAACGAGAAAATTAAGTCGTTATAACAAGAAAACAACTCTCGTTATGTCGATATAACGAGAAAATTAAGTCGTTATAACAAGAAAACAACTCTCGTTATGTCGATATAACGAGAAAATAAGTCGTTATAACGAGAAAACAAGAAGCGAAAAAAATAATAATGCATGGCCGCTTAGAACTTCCGTAGTGAACACTGCTTTGTTCCTGATAAAATACTCCAAATTCTCCAGTTTCGTCTGTACAATTTTCCCATTTATGTTCCCCCATATATTCTCTTCTTTTAAATCATTGAAAATCCGTAGCCAGTATTCGTTTACAACAGGTTTCTTAAAAACCACTTACAGACCGTATTCCCAGTCGATCTCCCATCCAAGTACTAATCAGGCCCGACCCTGCCCGACTTTGCTTAGCTTCCGTGATCAGACGAGATCGGGCGCGCCTTTTTTAAATTATTTTTTTATTTTTTTATTCAAACAATAAAATACAATAAAATATAGACTTTCATGAACAATCTTTCATACATAATATTCTGTCTGTTGAAAGTTTGCATACACTTCTTTAGAAAATCTTATTCAGTCCCCGGCGACTTTCACATTTAGATCTTTTAAAGCAAAACACACTTTTGAAGTGAAAACATCATAAAAAGCTTTCAGCATATTTTCATCTTTAAAATACACATATAGGTTTTCTACATATTTTTCAGTTTTTCTTTTAAATACAGTCCACACATCTAACACAATTATTTTCTTTCTTAGCCACAATTCTTCTCTCCCATATTGCACTTTTCATTAACATTATACACAGATTTATAAACCTTTTGTTTTGACACTTCTTTTCCCATCCAAACATCACCACTCTGTTCCACTCCATTACATTTTCATCCCACTCTCCAGTCAAATCTTTAATTAAACATTTACATTTCCTCAAAAAATCCTCCAATATTTTACAATATAAAAACATATGTAAAACCCCCTCTTCCTTTTCCTGGAACACTTTGCACATCACATTTTGTTCCATTCCTATTTTATTTAAAATAGTCTCAGTAAAAACCACTTTGTGTTTTATAAAATATTCCAAACATTCTAACTTTGTTTCCACACACAATAAAACATCTTCACAGTACAGGTCTTAAAATCATACAGTTTGTCTTCCAGTCTCACATAAATGTTTTTCTCTTTTGTCTCTTCTTCCATGTTTTCTATTCTTTTTATCCATTCTTTAGGTATTGCATCTTTAATAGTGTAGCGTCTGGACCAATCAAACACACAATATATATTTTGGTAGCTATATTTAACATATACTCTGTAACACCCCTCAGTTAACAAGCCATATGAGGACCTATGGACCCTTCCCCCGAAATGCGTAACACCTCAGGAGGGCAGAACAGGCCTCTGGTTCCATGGCAACCAACGCTGATATCACCGGGTTTATTGCCTAGAGGAATGCGAAGCAGGGAAAATCACTGCATGTTCCATAGCAAGAGGCACAATGCACAGTAGAAATGTACTTTTCTACTAATTAATTCATAGGAAAACCTTTCTTTGAATGAACACACATATCCTTCAGGTCATGGTGTATGTTGTCTTTGATATTTTTAGACTATTCTATGCATGCTTATGATGGAACCCATTCCTGTCATCTTGCCTATATGTAATCCTACCATGTTTAGTATCTATGAATTTGCCTTCTGATGATCGAAACGAGCGTGTATATTATATGTTGGTACATAGGCAATATATTAGTGTCCTGAGAATCTTTAGTAATTTCGATTCAAGTTCCATTTGAAAATTACCATGCCCTCACACAGAGGGTCATAAAAACTCCCCAGTATCTCAAAACTCCCACTTGGGATACCGGCCTTTCTCATTGGACAAGCCCATCTTGAGAGGCGGGGATCTTCTCCGACCTTAAAGGCCTCACACCATGTGACCCGCCCAGAGTCGGTGGTTTTGTTAGGTTTTGATAAGATGTGAGCTACAACGCTCCAGGACATCCTAAGCTCGTGCCAGGCTTCGGCCTTGGCTTTTCCATTCACCAAGATTCTCTGACTCAAACTGGTTCTTTTTCATCAACCAACTTCAGCAAAGATCAACTTGAACCTTTGGACTGCATCAAGCCTTTCTTTCAGACAGACGAGACGTGCAAGTATCAGACTTAGTCTTATTAATTGATACCTTAGGCATCATTTGTACCTTTTTACAAAGGTGTGTTTGAACTAAGATCTGATGTTTCCTTCAGGTGGCAGATCTGCTGAATATGCAAATGGTTCCATAACTTCATATTCTTATTCTCCCTCCTCTTTACGGAGTTAAGCTTTAACCCTTTCCTATACCAACTGTATGTGTGTGTGTATGTGTATGTTAGACAAGTTTAAGTGTTTATGTGTATGTTGGACCAGTTTAAGTGTTTATGTAGTATGTTAGACTAGTTTAAGTGTTTATGTAGTTAATAAAGTCTTACTTGTATCACACTTGACGTTGTGCATTGTTTGCTCATAACTGGAGTCACTTAATCTTGCAGATTTATGCTACAAGCTCTGTGTAGAGTTGTACAGTAAGAAAGTTATTTCCCTTAACCAGGAAATTAACGTTCTTAGAATTGACAGACAGTTGACCCTGAGAGGTCAAGTAAATATCTACAGCGGATCTAAATATTTATAATTAATTATAACTAGTTATGATTAATTATTCATATTTCTCTTATGAGCAGATTCGCTACAATAGTTGCATACTTATTTGTTATTTCTTGTCTACTGTAATCTTCTTTTGCCTCTTCCATTGCGTCCACTATGCACTGTACCGGTAAAAAACCTCTCTTTAAATTCATATAAAACATCTCTCACCTTATTTACCCCTACTTCCATCCATTTCTTAAAAACCTCAGGGTGGTATGGCCGTAAGCGAGGACTGCAGCAAAGAGAAATCTGGCATTAAAGGGACTCACAGAAAAAAAACTGTATTCTCCAAATATAAATTTCCTCAAAGATGAAAAAGAGCAACTTAACTGTCCAAAAAGGGGCCTCTGGTCACATCAGCTACTTTGGCCACCAAATACAAAATTAACTCTTTGATTTGATGAGCAACAAGGACATTTCAATTATGGTGAATGACATCAAGCTGACAACATTTTTTCCCCATCATTCTCGATTGCACTCCAGATATCAGCCACTCTGATCTGTCAGGTGTGATCATAATTGTGTCATGTGGACATCACCTTGAAGATGTGGACTGAAACAAGGTTGGGAGAGTGACGAGCCACTGAGGTTTCAGGCAGCAGCGGTGAGAGAGGCACTGACTGAGGTAAGGGATCAAACCAAACACCCTGTGAAAAGGATTGAGGCCCAATCCTTCTTAGAGGAGCTGGGATCAAACCGTTTCAGCATCTGTTCGTTGTGTGGTGTGACATCTTGAGCCAGAGCCAACATGTGAGCAAACTGATGCAGTCTCCCAGTATGCATGTGGATGGCGCAGTCATTCTTCTCATATTTCTGAGAGCTCCCTTTCATGAATAAACATCAGCAGCTCAAGCAGGGTCATGGTCCTCGATGGCAAGTCAGGCAAGTCCTTTAGTTCCCGTGCAAGCTCTTTGCCATCCAAGTCTGAGAGTCCTTTATAGTGCAGTGCCAAGCCTCACATTGTTCTGGCAGCTCCTCATGTGAGAGACTTTGGAAGGGCTGAGGTCCATAAAGCAGCACTTTTCATACAAATAATTGAATGAATCTTTAAGTAATGCCCTGAAGAAGCTGGAGGTGACATTTTTCAGTGTTGTTGTTGATGCTGTTGATGTTGACCTCAGCTCTTCAGGAACGATTGTCTACATTGGAAAAAGTGGGAAAGAAGTTTGGAGTCCTGTCAATATCCAAATTTGTGGACTGCTCTCAGACTTGGTCTTACTCTCCCAGTGACTGTAGCTGAAGCAGAGAGGAGCCTCTCAAAGCTGAAGCTCATCAAATCCTACCTGAAGTCCACCATGCCACCAGAACGCCTCAGTGGCCTTGCTGTCATCTGTATTTACCATGCAATTGGTCAGATTTGTTATTGGGTGCTCTCACCCAGGGCGCCATGAAAGCTACAACCTCCACTTATTACATGAAACAAATTATATTGTGTTGTATATAGTTTTGCTTCTAAATAGTGAACATATTTTAACCACCGATTGTATGTAATTTAACAATGATTACTCACAAGTGAAATTCTATGCAATGAAGTTAAATAATTACAATCAGTGATCCACAATAATTACATGCCATTATAATTGCATAACTTCAATTTATATAACTTAGTATGGCATTACACAGTACATAAATTACTACAACAGTTAACAATAGAAAAGTCAGTAAATTCAATAATTAAAATGTAATTGTGCTATGCAGTCAGTAAGGTTGTTTTATCTTTGCCCAGATGATGCAGGCAGTGGCTGTGAAGTGTGCTGAAGTGCAGTCATCTATGCAGGGCTCTCAAACTCTGCTCCTGAAGCTACAATGCTCAAAACAGTCTCGTGTGGAGCTAATGAATGAATGAATTTCTCATGTACAAACCGATTACGTTGTGTAACGTGTGAGCTGGCTAATGCTGAGTTCACACTGCACGATTTTCAAAGACATCGCATCAATGTTGGTTTCACACTGAACGACTATCTGGGGTAGCATTCAGTTGTTGCTGTGTTCACTTTGCACGATGGAACGACGACAGGAGGTTACACACTGCATGACTTTACAATAGGAAGAATCGCCGACAGCTCTGTCTGGTGCAGGGTTGCCAGGTTTTCGCTACAAAATCCGCCCAATTACTACTCAAAACTAGCCTGAAAATGGCCCAATTGCTTTTGAGGGGGTCCCCCAGTAAAAATCGCGTTCTGGGGGTAAAATACACATTTTTTTGGCGGGGTTCTCATGGTACAATTCGCATTCCAGGGCCTAAATATCACGTTATTGGGGTCGCTTCAACCAGCAATCGCGGATTTGGCAACACTGGTCCGCAAACTATGTTTCATGTAATTCCTCACTGAACTTCCCGCTGCCCTGTATCTTGGTCTCTCATTGGCTGTAGGTCATGGCCGATGTGTTTTTCAGTCAGAACTCATTTCACACAGCGTGATTGTGAATCGCAGACAGCTCCAGATATTTAGCATGCCAAATATTTCACGGGCGTCGGCGACGTGTCGGTGATTCCCTCAGATCGCGTCTTTGATAATTCACACTGCGTGATTGTCACTCGCGTGAACGAGCACTGATTTGCCTCCGATTTTGGGCGTTTGTCGGCGATTTCGCAAAACCTGTCGGCGTGTGAAAAATCGAGCTAAAATCGTGCAGTGTGAACTCGGCATAAGAAGGAAGGACTCAACAGACTCTGACGAAGGAACAGAGTCAACAGGATATTTAATCATGAATCCAGGAGTAAAGCCAACATTCAGCAACACAAATCCAAATCAACATCAATATGGACCAAGGACCAGGGGAGAACACAGGACTTAAGTACAGAAACGTAATTAGGGAGAACTGAAACAGGTCTGGAGCTAATTAATCTAAAAACCATGGAAACTAATAGACACGGGAACTCAGGGAAATGTGGAGACAGAAACCAATCAAAACAGAACATAACCGTGACAGGTTGTGGGTCAATTTGGAGGACACATGAAAATGTTTGTTTTTAGTAAATTTCACCAAACCCACCTTAAAAAATCTAAGTCATGTAAAACCCAGTAAACCTTGAGATGATTATTTGTGACATTAGATTAAAATATATGGATATAATAACAAAAGTAACTAAATTGAACAACAATCTCTTGTTTTTTTTTCTAATTTCTTTTAACATTTTCATTTCATTGACAGTTTTCATAAAAATTTACTTTACTTTGATTAAAATGGCTTATTTCTGCGAATGTGGAGACAGAAACCAATCAAAGCAGAACATAACCGTGACAGGTTGTGGGTCAATTTGGAGGACACATGAAAATGTTTGTTTTTAGTAAATTTCACCAAACCCACCTTAAAAAATCTAAGTCATGTAAAACCCAGTAAACCTTGAGATGATTATTTGTGACATTAGATTAAAATATATGGATATAATAACAAAAGTAACTAAATTGAACAACAATCTCTTGTTTTTTTTCTAATTTCTTTTAACATTTTCATTTCATTGACAGTTTTCATAAAAATTTACTTTACTTTGATTAAAAAGGCTTATTTCTGCAATTGCAGGCTCATTTTGTAAATGTAAGCTATTAATTTAAAATACATACAAGCGCAAACTGGGTGCTTAATGTAAATTTGCCACATTTGCAACATCAGGTGATTATGTTGGCCCATCTATGCAAATGTATTTTTATGTATAGAGACAAAAGAATATGGTTAATCACTGTCTGTCACGCCTGTTTAGTGATTGTCTCATCAAACACAAAACAACTTCAAGCAAATAGTGTTACATCATATCTAAATGAATTCTAATTTTATTCAAACTAGGAGTTATTGTCCTCTAAAACCATCGGGAATCAAGTGAGAAGAAGTTTGCCAGTACAACACTCAAACTTGTATACATTATTATATCCATATATTTTATTCTAATGTCACAAATAATTCTTAAGGTTTACTGGCTTTTATATGAATCTTTTATTCTTTTGTAGTGTGGATTTGGTGAAGTGTACTACATAAAAAAAACATTGTGTATTGTTGCAGTCAGTGAGTGCTTTGAGTGAGTGAGTATTTTTATCAAGCTCCTGTGTTCAGTTATTTCACTTTAATGGCACAAAAAATTACTTCTTCATTGCCATTAAAGTGAAATTCCTGAACCTACACATAGGAGTCTAATAAAAATTCTAATTCTAGAAGAAAATTTCAAACAACACTTAAATTGTAACATACACTTTCCACTGTATGTTTATGCAACAGTATATGAGGTCGTGTCTGCCTTGTTTTATCGAGTACAGCGCTGTTTGTGTTTTCTGACTTAAAACTTTGAACTTCCTCACATGCTTGCCTGCTGTTCTAAGTTCAAGGTCTTAGGACTCATTGAGAACTTTGAGTTAAGTTCATTAAGACCTTTTGTATGTTCGTGATAATGTTGCTGTTAATGAATGTGATCTGTGAGGGGAATGGATGAAAATCGATATCAAGTTTTACTGCTGCAATCTTTATTTATAAAGTTTTTTTTTCTGACAGTTACTTTGGTAGATCAAATGTGTAGTTACTTTACATGGTTAAAATTAAGAACAGATACTGCTAAATACTTCATATAAAACGAGCCACATAGGACCGTTTAAATAAATATGAAGAGATTATAATATGGAAACACTAACATTCTGCTTTGTTAGTGCATATCACTGTCAGCTTCTGCACATATAAAACTATAACATGTTTATTACTTTATTGCTCTGAATGTAGTTATTAGAAAATCAGACTATATTTAGATATTGTGATCTTTAGTGTCGTTTTTGGCAAATCTGGTTCTTCCACACAGACATTCATTTTCAGTGAAGCTCCTCCCACAACAATCACACATTCAGCAATTCACCAATAAATGCTGGAATATTCCCATCAGTTTACAAGTGAAGACGAGCATCAAATCACCAGGAAGAGCTGAAATCGGCAAAGACTGCAGAATCAAACACACTGAAGATACTGAAGAAAAAACAGGTTGGTGTTTATTCTTGATTCACGAGGCCGTCAGATAAGTTTTAATTTAACAAGTTTGTTTTTTATGAGTAAATCACTCAAAGTTTAATGTCAATGTTAGAAAGTGATCAGTTTACAAGTGAAGACGAGCATCAAATCACCAGGAAGAGCTGAAATCGGCAAAGACTGCAGAATCAAACACACTGAAGATACTGAAGAAAAAACAGGTTGGTGTTTATTCTTGATTCACGAGGCCGTCAGATAAGTTTTAATTTAACAATATAACACTTTATGAGTAAATCACTCAAAGTTTAATGTCAATGTTAGAAAGTGTTCAAATGCTTTTATTTGTGTATGACTGTTAAATAAAGTAATTTTCAGAATTTAATTTTCTCGTGACTTATTTATACACATGATTTGGACAGGATTAGGCTGGGGTATGGCTCAGTTTTGGGGTTTCTGGTTAGTTTTTTACATTTTTTATTATTTATCTATTATTTTTAATTAGGCTACATCTTATCATTGTCACGTGTTTTTATTGATCTTAATTTCCACATGCTGCAAGGTTGTGTGATTTTCAATGAGATATGACTAATAATTCGCTGATGCTGATCAAATACCATGTGAGGCTCATTTTAATTCCTTTTCGTTTATTTGTGCAGATCGGCTTTTTTAAAGAAAGAAAAATCAACTCACCTTATAGACGCACGAAGTAATTTTCTCCGTTTTATTTTCCTCCTCTCGCCGCTTCTCACTCCAGTCCAGCGGGTGGCGCTAAACTTATACGTTTGTTTGCTAAACCTCAGAAGAAGAAGAGTAGTTTCACCGCGCTCTGTTGTTTTGTCGTGATCATAGTTTAATACAAACTGTTAGAAATGTTGTTTCTGTAAATAGAAAAATACAGTTTTTGAATCATATCAGTAAATATCTGTAATATTCTCATCCTCACAGTCGTGACTAAGTTTTGAAGCAAGCAGGAAAATCTGGAGGAGTATCATCTGAACTGAGATCTGCTGCTGTGAAGATGATGTTTGTTAAAGAGGAGAGTGAGGAGAACACCAGTGAACCAGAACCCTGGAGAATAAAACACGAGGAACCAGAACCCTGGAGAATAAAACACGAGAAACCAGAAACCTGGAGAGTAAAACACGAGGAACCAGAACCCTGGAGAATAAAACACGAGGAACCAGAACCATGGAGAATAAAACACGAGGAACCAGAACCCCGGAGAATAAAACACGAGGAACCAGAACCCTGGAGAATAAAACACGAGAAACCAGAAACCTGGAGAATAAAACACGAGGAACCAGAACCCTGCAGAATAAAACACGAGGAACCAGAACCCTGCAGAATAAAACACGAGGAACCAGAACCCTGCAGAATAAAACAGGAGGAACCAGAACCCTGGAGAATAAAACAGGGGGAACAAGAAGGTTGGTGTTTATTCTTCATTCAACTTTAATGACTGTTTGTGGTACATTAGGCTTACAAAGCTTTAACCCTCTGCGGTCTGAGGGGGGTTTGGGGCCCTGGAGAAGTTTTGACATGCCCTGCCATTTGTGTTTTTTCCAGTATCTTAAACACTTATTAATGGATAAAGTCTGATTACACTGTAATCAGCACAAACTGGGCTACAATATTATGTGAGCAGCATGAATGTTGTGTTTTTGAGAAAACAACATTTATACGTGTTTAGTGAAAAACTAAAATGTTTTAAGCCACTGACTGAACTAAGTTAGCCTATATGAAACTAACACACAGAACATTTGTCCACAAGACTTTTGAGAACTGGATGTGCTAGAATAGAGTATTTGCTACAAAATTATGGGAATACGTACGTTCCAGGCGGAAAAAAAGTTTAGGTACAAACACAACATGTACACTGCACATGACATGATAACAGTTTGCTATTTAGAGTGTCATGTACAACATAGGTCATGTACAGTGTAGGTCAAAAACACCTAAAAGAAGGTCTAACGTTACCTTTCAGTGCCTCTCCATATTAAACTGGTTAAATATAAATTAATTCAATCTTACATTGCGGTGCATGAAAAGTGTTGATCCGGTATGTTTTCTTTGCGATCATGACGGCCGTAACATGAGGTTTCTCCCGTTTGTTCCTCCATGGCATGGTTAAAGGGGTGGTTCATTGCGATTTCACTTTTTTAACGTTAGTTAGTGTGTAATGTTGCTGTTTGAGCATAACAATATCTGCAAAGTTACGAAGCTGAAAGTTCAATGCAAATGGAGATATCGTCTTTTAAAATTCTGGCAGTTTAGTGCCTACAAAAACGCCTGGTAGGGACTACAAGTTACTTTCCAGGTTCGTGAGGTAACAAACCCAGATAAACCCCGCCCTCGGGAAAAGGCAATGGTTCTTAATACTGTTCCTGGCGTCCCCTTGCTCTGCATCTCTCTCTCTCTCTCTCTCTCTCTCTCTCTCTCTCT
>NW_015507487.1:29108-33908 GCF_001515645.1 Sinocyclocheilus grahami | reverse complement strand
ACACAGCCGATGCCGATATCTTGGAAAGCAGGATGGCCGATATAATTGTATTTATTTTTATTAATATTTAAGAAATTTGAAATAATTTGAAAATGGATTTAAAAATATATTTGTAAAATGAACATACTTATACTTTAAATGACAAAGTATTTTTCACAAATAAATATTTCATAAAAATATATATAAAAAAAAAAGAAGTAAACTGTAACCAACAGAGCACTCAGTATTCTGGGAAATTTGTGTGCATTGGGAATATTTTTTTTCAAATAAAGCCAAGGTAACACTAATTTTACATACAGCGCACAGTGAAAATGACATGAATATGACAGTGTGCAAATGCATAAAGCGCAGCATAATTTGAAATCACGAATTTTAGGGATGCTCCGAATGTTCGGCAACCGAATAAGAGAAAAGACCGAATAAATTGTACAGAACAATGATAAGACGCAGAATGAGAGGCGCGCACTCTTTATTATGCAGCACACACGCCAGCAGTGTGGAAGCATTTAAACTGTCGGAGAAAGACGCAAAAATCATTACAAGCACCGACAGCGAGAGACTGTTTAGGACTGCATCGCATGTCTTCAATGAGAAGAGGAAGGGGTGATTGTTGCTGGTTACTGTATGATGATTGAAATCGCGAAATGGCCTTAAACAATTAGTAAAGAAACTGCAGAACGTTATGTTTTCTAATACACGCGCGCATTGCATGTGTTCTGACAGCGCTGCAAGACCTCGCAGCAGATCTGCTTGTTAACCAGGGTTCAAAGTCCAAAGCGCGAGGAAAATCTGCGCTGGTACAGTCGTCAGTTGCTCAGTCACATTTTTATGAATTTTTACAAGACGTGACAATGCGATATGTGACTCATTTATAAATCTGTTGTCAACAAAAATAAGCATTGAGGTCTTCCTGTGCGTTTCCGCCAAAATAAAAGTTGAGAAAAAGCAAGAACTCTTATCAACATTCATAAATGTTAGTATTGTAATTTTACTGTTGTTCTGTCAAATAAATAAAAAGTAAGACAATAATAATGATAATAATCATTACAACAGCTCTGTTTTAACACATTTATTATAACATTCACACATAGTTTTCAAATTAGGATCTGTAATTTTTTCTAATGTTTTAAAAGAAGTCTCTTCTCAGCAAGGATGCTTTTAATTGTACAGTAAAAAAAAAAAATACATGCCTGATTCATTGGGGAAAAAACTCGAAAAACCGTGTTCGGTATTCGGCCCTTGGCCTTTGTCCCAGTGTTTAATTTTGTTCGGCTTCGGCCAAGAATTTTCATTTCGGTGCATCCCTAACGAATTTAATGTTTAAAGGGGTCATATGATGCGATTTCATTTTTTCCTTTCTCTTTGGAGTGTTATAAGCTCTTGGTGCATAAAGAAGATCTGTAAAGTTGTAAAGACTAAAGTCTCAAATCCAAAGAGATATTCTTTATAAAAAAAGAGTCAGAGTCAACCACGCCTACCTAAAACGGCTCGTTCGAACACGCCCCCACATATCTACCTCACTATGTGGGAAGATTTGCATAACGCCACCCAAATGTTCACGCAAAGAAAGAAGGCGTAACTTTTATTCTCGCTGTAATATTGTTGTTGCCGCTGCCGCCATGTCCTGAAGACGCTGTGTGTATCGTTGTGAAAGCGAAACTACTTTGGTCTTCCAAAAGAGGACGATATCCACTTCGTCATGCCTAGAGCTGATCCGTGCTGGTCGCTGAGGGAATACATCAACTTAGTTCTGTGGATCGCCGGATCGGCTTTCACCGTTTTCACCACTCCTTCGCCGGGACTGCCGTTCTCGACCCCGCCGCCTCAGCTCACGCTAAGCCGGGGCTTTCGCTCACGCTAGGCCGCTGTGCTAGAGCTAGAGCTGATCTGTGCTGGTCGCTGAGGGAATACTTCAACTTAGTGCTGTGGATCACAGGCACATTTTATGGAGGACTGTTTACTGATCCTGGGAGAGTAATGTTAGACTAAAATGTCGGCAGTTCTGACTCACGTAAGTATGTTTTCTTTTATCATTTGCCACTGATGATTCAAACGCGAGTTTTGGGCAGTGTAGAGTAGGGCTTGTTGTTTGTAATTTCTCCGATCACAAATGCAGACATGGTTTTATGTTTACGCGGCGCAATGCAACGCGTAAAACGACAGTATAAGCCATTATAATCAGTAATTATGTCCCCACTGGATGCAACAAATGCCTTGTTTGTAATGGGTTTTAATGTTTTTTCTCGTCGCTCCGGCTGGGACACGCCATCACAGTAACACGCTTGAGGTATTCGACCAATCACAGCGCACTGGATAGCTGGCCAATCACAGCACACCTCGCTTTTTCAGACCGATGAGCTTTGTAAAAATCTACGCGTTTCAAAAAGGCGCGGCATAGAGGAGAAACAATAATGTACAGTATGTGGAAAATAATGTGTTTTTTTTTACTTTAAACCACATAAACACATTTCATTACACCAAATACTGTTCTTTTTAGCAGCATCATATGACCCTTTTAAATTATGTCTCCATGTGCATATTTTCACTAATACATCCCAAACAGTAGAAGGCGCTGTATCGCTAATCATTTGTTTAGACTTAGTGGAGGGAAAGTTCGAATCAGATGAGGAAGGTACTGACAGAGAGCGGCTTTGGTACTGAATCAGAAATCAGAATGGACTGTGGCTTTATACAGTAGATATGAAATATTAGGTACCATTTAACTGCCTCTGTTTCCGGTCTTTGTCATGTCTGTCATTCCCTGTTTAGTTGATAGATGGAGTGAGGAGAATAACAACATAATTTTGACTTGGAAGGTATTGTTGCGAAATTAATATTTTTTCGTTTACAGTAATGTTAGACTTTACGCAGACATACTCATGTGCCGAATTACCGTTTCAGCAAAATGAACTTGGCCTTGAACCAAATCAGCATGTTTGGAAGCGATGCTGGTCGGAAAGCCTTAAACTGCTGCAGAAAATTCAAGGTATTTTCATGTGTTACTTTTGATTTGATGGCTGTAAGTAAGGTGGTATTAGAAGCTCATAACCATATTCTGTTTACACAGGAATACCAGCAGCTACTGAACGACTCGAACTTGAAATGACAGTTTCATATAATACGTTTTTATTCTCGTTGAGTTTCTCCAATGCAAGTGAAATAGAGGAAAGTCTCACCAATAGTTTATTAAGAGGTAAATAACATCGTCTTATTTTTTAAATTATTAATATATGCAGTGGTTGTGTATGTGTTTTATGTTGTTGTTTTGTTGTTGTTTTTTTCCTGTAGCTTTAGAGGCTGGTGGATCTCAGGTTTCCTGTTCTGATCCGGTTCAGTTGTGGGAGGCTGTTCTACAGACTTTTGGCTCCTCAGTCTATGTGCCTTATGTCCACAAGCTTCTGCTCATCCAGTGGATGCTGTGGCTCATGCAGTGCCAGTTAGAGAAAGTTCTTACTCTTCTGATGCAAATGAATCACAAGGTATTAATTTTTACAGTTTTTATAAAAATATATTTTAAGAATTATTAGGTCCCCCTTGGAAGTTTGCTGAAGCTCCCTAGTGGTCCCTGGCTCTCTGGTTGAGAACCACTGTTTTATACCTCATTTACAAGCATATGCTATTGTGTGTCAAATATAAATATAATTACTGTAAAATACTGACCAGTTTTTATTATGTTTATGTTACATCTGTTTATTTCTGAAAGCACATGGATAATGTAAGCTTTTCTACAGATTTCTACTACAGGTGCATCTCAATAAATTAGAATGTCGTGGAAAAGTTAATTTATTTCAGTAATTCAACTCAAATTGTGAAACTTGTGTATTAAAAAAAAAAAAAATAAATAATTAGAACAATCATTAACGCACCAATAAATAACGGTGTCATACACATTTGTCCCAGAACGTTCTTGCGGCACGGTAGCAAGTTACAACACTTCCACGGCCCGGTATTGGGTCGTGACCCGGTGGTTGGGGACCTCTGCTCTAATGCACTAGTACTGTAAGAAAGTTACTTTCTATGGCCATGAAAATATAATTTCTTAAGAGTTGATATGAATTTACACTGAATGTTCGCTGGACGAAAAGATTAGTTGATGGTAATATTAATTCTGCTACAGTTACTACTGGCAGCTGATATAAATAATTGTAATTAATTATAATTAATAGTAATTATTTATATACATTTACCTTTTGAGCTAATTTGTTACATGAGCAATATTAATAGTTATAATATTAATATTAATAGTAAAGCCTGCCTTAGCAAACACCACTAGTTTCTTGCAATCAAATGAACAGTAAGGAGTTCCTGTGAGACATCAACAAAGCACATCTTTCTCTGCGGTCTGACTTTATGTCAACACATTTGCATCAACTGAAAGCCGGTATCGGTATCGGTGCATCCCTATTTGGGACACAACTTGTGTTAATTGGGCTGTGTACAGACACTAATGACTGAACAGCAGGGCAGTGATGTGTTATTACGGGTCAGTGCTGCTAGCAGCTACACAAGCCAGCATTATAATCATTGGGGAAACAGACCTGCAAACAGTAGAGTAGCTTCTAAAAGTTACAGACTACTCTTAAAGGGGTCATATGATGCGATTAAAATTTTTCCTTTCTCTTTGGAGTGTTATAAGCTCTTGGTGCATAAAGAAGATCTGTAAAGTTGTAAAGACTAAAGTCTCAAATCCAAAGAGATATTCTTTATAAAAAGAGTCAACGAGTCAACCACGCCTACCTAAAACGGCTCGTTCGAACACGCCCCCACATATCTACCTCACTATGTGGGAATTACGCCACC
>NW_015507487.1:6688-29034 GCF_001515645.1 Sinocyclocheilus grahami | reverse complement strand
GACGATATCCACTTCGTCATGCCTAGAGCTGATCCGTGCTGGTCGCTGAGGGAATACATCAACTTAGTTCTGTGGATCGCCGGATCGGCTTTCACCGTTTTCACCACTCCTTCGCCGGGACTGCCGTTCTCGACCCCGCCGCCTCAGCTCACGCTAAGCCGGGGCTTTCGCTCACGCTAGGCCGCTGTGCTAGAGCTAGAGCTGATCTGTGCTGGTCGCTGAGGGAATACTTCAACTTAGTGCTGTGGATCACAGGCACATTTTATGGAGGACTGTTTACTGATCCTGGGAGAGTAATGTTAGACTAAAATGTCGGCAGTTCTGACTCACGTAAGTATGTTTTCTTTTATCATTTGCCACTGATGATTCAAACGCGAGTTTTGGGCAGTATGGAGTAGCACTTGTTGTTTGTCATTTCTCTGATCACAAATGCAGACAGGGTTTTATGTTTACGCGGCACGATGCAATGTTGCATAAAAAGACAGTATAAGTTATTATAATCAGTAATTATGTCCCCACTGGATGCAACAAATGCCTTGTTTGTAATGGGTTTTAATGTTTTTTCTCGTCGCTCCGGCTGGGACACGCCATCACAGTAACACGCTTGAGGTATTCGACCAATCACAGCGCACTGGATAGCTGGCCAATCACAGCACACCTCGCTTTTTCAGACCGATGAGTTTTGTAAAAATCGACGCGTTTCAAAAAGGCGGGGCATAGAGAAGAATGAATAGTGTACAGTATGTGGAAAATAATGTGTTTTTTTTTTAACTTTAAACCGCATAAACATTTCATTACACCAAATACACAAAATAATGTTCTTTTTAGCAGCATCATATGACCCCTTTGAAGCATTCAATTTGCACGGACCGAAAGTCACACAGAGAACACGCGATCTTGCCAGTTGCATGCACACTTCACAAGATCTCACAACTGGATTCGACTAAGTTTGCAAGGTTTGTAATATTACATTTTCATTAGCCATTCAAAGATTTGTTTAAATTATGTAAATGCATATTTGCTGAATGCTGACGGTAGGGTTGCCAACTAGGGATGTCAATTTTCGTTAAGTTCCATGATCGATCGTCGTTTAAATTAACAATTAATTAATCGATTAATCGTTAACCTTAATGCTGCAAAATGCATCTATTGCAGCGGCACGCAGTCAAAGGCATGACAGGATGTGCAAAAGCCACTCACACACACAAAAAAAGCTTTCTCACCAGAATTAAAGGAGTTTTAGTCTGAATAAAATGGTAGTGGCAGGATTGTAAAATGAATACGTGTGATTATTATGATTATTTGATAAAATGAAGAGAGCGCGCCGTGCGTTTGAGATCATTTTACTTCGTTGACTGTTTCCTATCCCGTCACGGAGACCACTGAACGCGCCTCTTTAAATGGTTTAGTGGTGCTCATTGTTGTATTTTAAAAAACAATTGCAATGTTTTCAACTGACATTATGGCATTTAAAATAATATTATCCCAAACATAACTGTGGCACATGTGGCTGCAGTCAGTGAACCGCTTCCATCGGCGCTGCTGCAGCAAAACACACTGTTGCTCACATTAAACATTATTATGTGAATATTATGGACCAGTACTTAATTTGATCCTGCTGGATCCTGTTCAGGAACATGTCAGATTTTGTTTTTAAAAATCCGGCATTTACAGTGCATTAGATCATGACAGTGCATGCGTGCGTGCATACGAGACGGAGCGAGCGCGGGTTTGGCTAAATTTGGAGGTTATTGCTCGCGTCTCATTTGACACAAATCCAAATGTTTCCATATTCTCAATGTATTTGAATGTTAAACTATTATTTATAATGTAAACTAGGCTTGTACTTTACACGCATTCGCATATAGACGGAAAAGATCATCCTCTTCACATGAGCAGAAACGTCCTTAACAGCAGAGTAGACCGGTATACTATGGTCTATTTAAACTGACCAGTGTAACCTTTTATATGTTTGGTTTACTGTATTTTATTTTTTTTATAATAAACAGACTGTGATGTAAATATGAATTGCTAGTGTAGTGTAGTGATATCGCAAGAACAAGGGGTGGGAACGAGAGAGTGATCGCGAGAGTTAAAAGAGCGATCATGTAGTTGAGAGTGTGTTAATAAAGTTAAGATAACAACGATACAGACTGGTTATTGAGACAAACAACACAACAGCCTAGAATATGTGGTGTGTGTGCGCGCGAGGCGCCGGCGCGATCGAACAGCTGAAACATAAAAAAACTAAATTTTTGGAGTAAGATATAATCCACAAAAGTGTTTACTTTTATTTTTGCACACTCACAATAAAAACAGAAGATTTGTGCTTTGTAAAATAAAGCAATAGAATGAAAAGAGCTATGAAACTAAGTTTTTCAGGTTAAAGGCACAATATGTAATTTTTTGCCGCTAGAGGGCCCAGTATTCAAAATAAACAAATAATCAAAGGCGTAGTTTGATGACGCTGTGACTGAGTGTGGAATCATGGGAGTTGTCGTCTTCATCCCCTCAGCTGATGCAATCCATTAACGTAGTAGAATGAAGCAGGGTGAGGCTGAAAGCCGTCGAAGCGAAACGAGGCCGAGCGTGACACACGGCTCGAAAGCAGCGGAGCTTTTATTATGCCACAGTCAACCGCTTCCGCTCCTTCCGGTCGTGCGTATGTGGGTAAAAAAGCAGCGCTGTTTTATCATACTAGATACATTTGAAAGTTCTGTTATTATGCTACTCTGTGCAGTCGTCACCGGTCTAT
Source organism: Sinocyclocheilus grahami (assembly GCF_001515645.1). Classification (NCBI taxonomy): domain Eukaryota; kingdom Metazoa; phylum Chordata; class Actinopteri; order Cypriniformes; family Cyprinidae; genus Sinocyclocheilus; species Sinocyclocheilus grahami. Next base: position 26,279 of record NW_015507487.1, on the reverse strand, counting down.
TAAAATGCACAAAATATTAAAGTGTCTTTGGTGTTTCCATGTTTTCTACAAAGCAAAACCGGAAATTGAGGGTGTATGATGTCATTGGCAGGCGACACAATGACACTATGGACACGTTCTGTGTCACTAGTTAAAATTGCTTATTTCTCTGGATTTAAACATTCTTCGAAACATTTGGGATAATGTAAGTACACAAGTCAGCAAAATATATAACATTGTTCTAATGGTTTTTGGATATTTAAAAAAAAAATGATCTTACATATTGTGCCTAAGTAAGTTTTTATTCAGTTAAGAAATACTACAGAAATTAAAGTAATCAAATGTAAAATAACACATCCAGTGTTATTTTACATTTGATTACTTTCATTTCTGTAGTCTTCATTGTAAAAATTAAATACAGATTAATGCTTACCATTAAAGTTATAAAACGTATTCAGTCAAGAGCAGAAAATGATTTTCTTTGTCTTTTGTTCTTTGATTAACATGACAGACAGCAGCAGGAATATTGGACTGCGGTCCCTTTAAGAGTTTATCCATGGACCCAATATACAGTTACACAACATGCATTCTCTTTCTCAACTATTTAATGTTCCAAAACTGACTGTGTTTTACTGGATACTCGCCAAAACGGGCATTTTGACACAATTTTTTATGTATTTGAACGTTTTAGCGCAGTTAGCATTTGGTATAAGCGCGAAACCTGCGGGGAATGACTAAAATAATGCGCAATACAAGCACTATTTAACCGCAGCGAATGAGACGTGTGAGAGAGAGGAGTCGTCGTCGGAGAGATGAGGTTATGAAACGATTATGAAAATACAATAATCGAGATAAAAATATTATTGCGCCCCATTCCGCCCCCTTTTCCAGCGCTGCGCTTTCGTTCCTCCATAAAAGCCCAATTTCACTTGCAAATCAGTAAAATCATGTAACGTGACTTTAGCAAAATGGGACGTGCTTGATTTATATAAGTATATTTATTAATGTTTTCAAAAGTGTGAAAGAGAACTTGCGCTGCTCCTCAGGAAGATATATGTGCTCAGAGACGTAACAGAACACGGACATGTAAAATCATCTTTTAGCTCAAGGTGCGCGCCTAAACGGTCAAATACACGCAAAAATGCGGCGGTTAGTGATTATTCATGTATACCTCCGTCGGTCATGTAATAAATGACCGTAGAGAGTTGAGAATGAAAATACACGTGTAACGGTAAATTGGATCCGTGCAGCTCTTTAAAGTGACAGCGGGCTATTTTCCTTCTGCGACTGTGTGCTTAATATTAATCAAACAACAAAAGACAAATTCACACTGTTCTTGAGTGAAGGACTTTTGTAGCGAAACAGTGATAACTATGCTGTTTTATTTTACGTTTGATTATTCATTTCTGTAGTAGGCTGTAAACTGCTTGAGACTTGCATAAAAAAAACATTAAAGCACAGTTTGTTTCATTTTTCTTTTTTTATTCTATTGTATTTGTCCTTTGCTTTTTTTATTACTGACACTTTTCAATAATTGAGGACTTTTTGTTTGAAATTCCGCTGGTCTCTACAATGTAGATGTCATAGCAACCTTATTTACAGGAAATACAGTGCTGTGAAAAGGTTTTTGCCCCCTTCCTGTTTTTAATTTTTTTTGCATATTTGTCACACTTAAAAGATTCAGATCATCAAACTAATTTTAATAAAAAACAATAAGGGGGCAAAAACCTTTTCACGGCACTGTATATATTTGATATGTATCACTATCTTTAAATAAATCACTCATATAAAGTTTTGGTCATATGGCCCCCTCATAATCGTGTTAAATAATCGTGATTACAATATTGACCAAAATAATCGTGATTATGATTTTTGCCATAAATGAGCAGCCCTACTTTTAACATACCCATGATCTCAGTGATTTCCGAAAGCGACATCATCTTAAAGGCTCTAAAGGAGCCTAAGGGAGCCGCAGCAACTCGATTTTATCAATAACATTTAAAAAAAATCTCTCACATATTGCAACTGAAGACTCAAGACAAACTGAAACTGAAGGCTCTTAAATGGAGTTAATAGTATTAAAAAGCACACAAGGTTGATGAGAATACTTTACAACAATTTCAGAAAAATAATTTGCTCTAGCCATTTTTGTTGCTTCCTGAAATTTAGTCAAAGAATCCCTCGTCTTAATGAACGTATCATGTCATTTACCCATGGAAGAGGTTTGACTTTCCGATGCCGAACTTTACACGGAGCAATATGGTACAGTATATCTGAACAAACAATAAAAACTAGAGCCCAATATTATCGGCCGATATGAGCCTGTCATCGATATATCGATATCGGCGAATATGCCGCATGAAATGAAATGTTTTTACAGAACATATAACGCAGATAAAATGCTTGAAATGGTGTAATTACTTAGTCTGTCCAGCAGAGTGCGCACTATTGTTTGCTACTGGCAACCTGGATGAAACGCTTTAAAGCTTATGTCTATGGAAAACCATTGAAACTTTGAACGGCCATATCTCTGTAACGGCGCAGCGAATCCGCACCAAATTCGGGGGATCCCTTCACATCGAGGAACCCTCTCGAACGCTAATCGAGTGTATGTCTAGAGGCCCACTTTCGAATGAGACCACCCCCGCATCGATAGCCCCCGGGGTTCGAGAGTTACGGGTGGTTAAATTCGCGGTCCGGTGCCGACCGATCAAGCGATCCCTGGGAGCTACCGATGCGCGTAGGGTGGTGTTCGAGAGGACTCCTCGAGCTGAAGGGATTCCCCCCAAATTTGGTGGAGATCAGTCAACACTTTCACTTCAGTAAGTAGGTCTCTTGTTCAGGCAGCAGCATTCAAGCGTGGTCTTATCTGACCGTAAGTGCCCTGCGAAGTGGACTTCACATGAAATTCCACCATGATTCCAGTTCTAAGGGAATGTACACGTTACATTCAAAGGGCATTAAAGTGCGCGAGACATGAATTTATATTGTATTTATTTACAGAGGTATATTATGTCACATTTCTCTAGTAAGTTTCATCTGTGTGTGAAGACAGTAGCGCAAATCCGTGAATGAATGTTAACAAACTTCAACGAAATAAAGTGGAATGGAATTGAATTGAATTAAAGTTGAATCAACTTTAATGTTCAGTGCACTGATGTCAGACTCATTTTGGATAATAAAGTTTATTGTTAAATTGTTAAATGCCCTGCCTCCATTACGTATCTCTGTCACATCATTATAAGTGTTTGATCACCACATTTGAGATATATATATGTATAGTACCAGTCAAATGTTTGGACACACGAATGGGAAAGTGTCCAAACTTTTGACTGGTACTGTACTATAATATACACACAGAATATCGGCCGATATATCGATATCGTCCTTTTTTTACTCCCTAATGTCTGTATCGGTATCGGCCCCAAAAAACCCATATCGGTCGGGCTCTAATAAAAACAGTTCATTTGTGTCAACAGAAGGCGGCAAACTATCAAAAATGCAGCTGAGGATCTGAAAGCTTCAGCAAATGCTATTACTGTAAATTATGTAATACTACGAGAACAATATGTCTGGAATTGTGGCTTGACTGGAGTACATGACAAATTCATTTCAAACATATCAGGTTTATGATCAGAGAAATAATTATCAGTGACCATAACATTATTGACAAATGTACCAGTGCCTAAAATCAAGTCCAGCATATGACCATGGTGATGCGTAGATTCATTCACATACTGCTTAAAGTTAAAAGAGTCAATAAGATTTAAAAACTCCTTTGCTTGAAAATTTGTTTCACAACAAACATAAACATTAAAATCACCAATGACCAAGATATCATCAAATAACGGAACAATCCCAGATAACAGCTCAGAAAAGTCAGAAATAAAGAGTTATATTTAGGAGGTCTATAAATCAACACACATAAAATCAGTTTAGATAAGACCAGTTCAAATGATAGTACTTCAAAACTCTGAAATGATCCACAAGGAAACAGTCTGCAAGTGAGGTGTTTTTTAAAAACAACCACAGTGCCTCCACCATGACCAAGAGTCCTTGGCGAGCTAAAATAACAAAAGTCTGATGATACAGTTTCTGGGCTTAAATCTCCAACAGTCAGCCAAGTTTCAGTGATAAACAAAATGTCCAACTTTTATGTTCACATTTCTCAGCTTTTAACAAGTTACTGAAAATAAACCCTTTTTTACTTTTATTTCAGAGTTGATTGAAGAAAACGAGGAAAATAAAGAATCAAGTGAAGTTGAGGAGAAAAATCATGTCAAAACTGGAGAAAAACCTATGAGTTGCTCTCAAACCAAACAGAAAGATTTAAAGAAAAGAACAGCCAAGAAAGCTTTCACCTGCACTCAGTGTGGAAAGAGTTTCACACACAATACAAGTCTTAATGTTCACATGAGGGTTCATACTGGAGAGAAACCTTATAAGTGTTCACACTGCAACAAGCGATTCAATAAGTCAGGAGACCTGAAAACACATGAGAGGATCCACACTGGAGAGAAACCTTATAAGTGTTCACACTGTGACAAGAGATTCAGTCAGTCAGTACATATGAAAACACATGAGAGGATCCACACTGGAGAGAAACCTTATAAGTGTTCACACTGTGACGAGAGATTCAGTCATCCATCAAATCTGAAAAGACATGAGAGGATTCACACTGGAGAGAAACCGTATCACTGCACTGCATGTGGGAAGCGTTTCATTCATTCATCTGCTCTACACAGGCATACAAAAAACTATCACAGTAAGGCTCCATACACACTTTAGCTTTATACTTTAGTAAACTACTTTATAGTTTAGCTGTATATGTAAAAAAAAAAAGATCATATCGGAGTTTCGTCCAGATGGATCGGGTGTTTTGAGAGCCTGAAAACACTATTATTTTTTAAACCAGGTCCCGGAGTGGATAAATCTGAAAATGACACCTTTGTGTCTTGTGTGTACAGCCAGTCTGTATATTTTGTGAAACGATGTTGTCATCACCCCACATCTCGACCCCAGTCATTACAGCGCCACATACTGGTCTGACATGAATACTACATTATTTTGAGTTGGTTTCAGTGGGTGTGTACATGCAGATATTTATTGAGACAAAGCTGTGTAGGGATGGCAGTGTATTAAATACAGAATTGAGCGAAATTATGATATCGTACTGTTTGAAATATAATAGATACCAGTATTTTTAGAGTACCGGTATACCGCACATCCCTAACGCTGTGTTTACGGAAGAACAAGAAAATAAAAGATTGGATTGGGAAAGCAATGGCTTCGTGTGGATGAGCTCTAAGTAGATCATCTTCAGATCCAGCACTTTTAGATCTGATGCTGCATCCTAAACAAATGTGACACAATAATGCACCAAGCAGTAAAATATCATCTGGATAAATCTGTTCTAACCATGACATGACAAAGAAACATTATCTAACGTTTTCACAGTGAATAAAGTGCATCCCCATCTTCAAAACCAGCAGATTCAACTGTGAGATTCAGATCAACTCAAAGATGTTGGAGAGTTCCTCCCCAAAGAACAATGTCAAAAAGTTTTATTGTATATACATTTGCTTCATGATTTAAAGGATATCATAGTACTTTCTTGTGAGTTTCATTCAATTCATGTTCAATTGTCTTATAATGCATATGTATCACTTGTAGTTTACTTACTCTTTCATGAAGGGAAAGTAGACGTTTTTACAAACTGTTCTCGTTCAGGAAGCTGAAGAAAAGACCGTAACACTTTTAAGAGAAGCACGATTTATTTTTAATTGATTCTTCATTGTTATTTTTAAAACAAGTTATTCTTCTATGATATATTTAGAAAACACATATGCAAGATATACTGTCATGGAGCTTTGTAATTTATCCTTATTTACTTCTCTTGTAAGTAGGAATGAATACCTGAACCCAGTAATGAGCCCTGGGGCTAAATTATGAAAGACAGTGATATTGATAAGCTCTAATGTTAACTGTTCTGCTTTTGGTGCTGGTGATATTAAGGAAATACATAATTTATTATTGGTAAATAAATATTATCAAGCTAACTATCTTGCCAACTGTTTCCACATGCGATAATATCAAGACACAAGTCTGTGATGCGTTTTCGTTATCGGTGCCCTTTAAGTAGTTTTAGATTGTGTTTGTTGTAATTGGAAAATTCTTTAGAGCTCTGCAGTAATATAGCTAAATAATCAAATAACAAGGGACACTTTCTGTAAACTGGGTACTTTTTTTCCAACAAATTTTTTCTTTGTTAGATTGTGTAGTTGATCAAACATATTTAATAGTTCTCCCTATAGAAACATGGAATTTGTGCCTATAATGTTTTAAAAATCATAATTTGAAGTAGTGCTGGGTGGTATACCGGTTCATACCGAATACCGGTGTTTATTTTTGTTATGATATGAAATTTTAAAATACCGCAATACTGGTGTATGTCGCTTAAACAACGTTCGGAACGCAACACTGTTTGAAAGGGGGTCCCTTTTCACTGTTGCACTGTGGTGAGGGAACAGCATGTGTTACTAAGCGTGAAAGTTCCGAAACTGAAGCTGTAGAACTAATAGAACGTGATGACACAGAAGAACTCATCCACAATATCCACATTGACCTCCACAAATATCCACCGCCCCCTGCCATCAGCTCCCCGTCTCACACACACGAGCGTGATTTTAGCACTAGATTTAGCAACTTTCAGACCCTTTTAGCTGATTTTTTCCGTAGAATATTCATACTGACAAACCTAGTGACTTTTTTGGATACACCTTAGCTATGGTTCAGTTGGAAGATTTCGCCAGTGCTGTCCCGCGAACGCGAGGTCTGACTTTCCCGGAGAAGTGTCACCTCTCTCGGCGTCTGTTCTGTGCAGTGAGTGGCAGAGAAGCAGCGCATTCAGTTGGCCGTACCGCAGCCGACTCGTCAATAAATGAGTACAAAACAGCGTTTCCTAGCACCTGTCGCTTACAGATTGTTTGGAATTATAAATATGAGTGTAGTTCGTCTGTTAATATCACATGCACTTTTTTGTTTGTTGTTTTTTTAGTTTGTTACTCAGACGCAGGCAGTGCACTGCACGAGACAAAAAAGTAATATAGCCAAAACAACCGCATAGCCGCTCTTTAGTGTAGATGCATGTTGATTTTATCAGACGATGCCGCGATTATAAATGAAAGTGAATCCTGGTTAACATGTATTAAAAGGGGCTGTGTTTAGTCACTATTTAGTGTGGTATTTTGACAATATGCACTCATCATGACAGTAAAATAGGGCATTTTAAGTCAATATACTGCAGTATTTCTCAATCAGTAGAAAATATGGTTAACACCCGGTCATGCATGAAAAAAAAAAATACCGTCATGTACCGTGAAACCGGTATAATTTTGAAAAATACTGTGATATACATTTTTGGTCATACCGCCCAGCACTAATTTGAAGATCAGTGTACCTCATTCATGAAAAGCTTCAGAAATGTATATATAAAATGTACTAGATGTATTTATAAAACTGCACCAAAATGATCAAAATGTTGTATAGCAATTTCTACATCAGGGTTCACTTTTATTTCTTTTCACATTTATTTTTTTCATGAGTTAATTAAAATAAAGCATTTTACTTTTATTTCAGAGTTGATTGAAGATTAAGAAAATGAGGAGAATTAAGAATTCAGTGAAGTTGAGGGGAAAAAATCAACTCAAAGGGTTTTTTCCAATTCTGAAGTGCTCTCAAACAAAACAGAAAGATTTAAAGAAGAGCCAAGAAATCTTTCACCTGCACTCAGTGTGGAAAGAGTTTCACACGCAAATATAGTCTTGATGTTGTAAGGATGGTATCCCTACGGTGGTTCAGGCTGTAGGATTGCCGAATGACTAAAGAAATGTTATCAGCACGATGGTATAAAACTGTACATTTCTAGTCTATTACCACCCACTGCCACTTATACCAATGACGGAAATAAGCGCAGTTAGAATAGCTAAATATGTGGGAGAGCATTGCTATTGAGTGATTATTGTATTGCAATAAGTAGCACTTTAATATTAACCTTGAATCAAGACTAGTTAGCACATAATTAATAATTGAAATGGTTTAATAACAATATTTTGTTATGGTTACACTTGAATTGGTTACAAAATAGATGAAGGATGGTAAAGCATAGTTAATTGTACCCAACATGTAAAATATTACCTGAGAGAAAGAGAGCAGAAGAAAAAGAGGGAGAGAGGGCAGAGACCCAAGAAGAGCTCCAACAAAGAAAAGAGGCAGCAAAGGAAAGAGCCAGCCAAGGAAAGAGCCAGAGCAACAGTTACAGTCCTCTTTTATCCCTTCCTTGACCATGTGACTAAAAACCAAATGTGAGACATTCAAACTGACCAATCAGCAGATTATAACTTCACCCACTGGGCAAAAGGTGTGACAATTAGCAGACCCCCGGTGTATAAACATGTTGGCCTACAGGCCTTGATCGATATCAGCACTTCAGGAATGCCAAATGGCCCTTTTGTTACTGAAGATAGGTTTGGGACAGGAAAGCAGAAGTCTTTGATAATTTTTGACCTTACATGTCTATCTAAATATCTGAAATTTAAACAGTTGAATGACAGGTGAATTCCATATCCACAAAATAAAATATTTTGAAGATGTTTCTGAAAAGCTGCTTTTGAGGATTAAACTTGATATTGAAATTGATATTGCAAAAATTTTTACAAGAAGCTGTAAGACCCAAATTCAGAGCCATAACTTTATTGTGTTAAAGTAATTTTTATTTGGTGCTGAAGAAATGTAAAATCTGGGTACCATAATCATACATTAATGGACAGAGTTAATCCTATTTAATATTACATGTGATTGTTAATGTGCTCAGACTATTTTTTTTATTATTATTTAAACAATAGATAAAACTAGAGATGTTTTTTAAAATAATGATTAGGTGTCCAGACAGATCATTTCCATGCTGTTTATACTACGCTGCTGAAAAATAAAAAATAGATTAAAAATAGACATATTAAAATTTGTAATGGTTTTACTGGTTATAATGGGACTTGTTTAATGGAAACTGTAATAGACCCTGTGAGTTTCTACTGGTAATTGGTCACCTTCTATTGCTGGCTTGTTAAAGTGGGTCATATGATGCCCATTTTCCACAAGTTGATATGATTCTTTAGGCTCTTAATGAAAAGTCTGTAACATAGTTTGGTTAAAATTTCTCAATGGTAGTGTAAAAACACCTTTTTTACCCTGTCAAGAACAGCTCTTTTCAGTTCAAGCCGTTTTGGTAGCATTTCCCTTTAAATGTTAATTAGCTCTGCTGACCCCGCCCCTCTCTTCCAGCTGCTCTCAGAGAGACTGTTTACTTTAGCTGCATTCATCGTGAAACTTGCTAATTAGCACATTATTAGGAAAGGCGATTTGCAAAGATTCATTACAAAACATTATACTCACTTCTTCTGTAGATGAGGCTGGAACACACACTGCCAACACACATTTCAGTTCAAACAACTTGTAAAAGTGCATGTAGCATCCCATGACCCCTTTAAAACCACAAAATCCAAATGGAAAGTGTCCCAAAACACACTAGAGAACCCCATTTTTTAAAAGATGGTTTGTAATGTTTGTAATGGTATTTGTAGTGGAAACCATTAGAATTTCTGTGGTTTCTATTGTCTCGTTTTTTTGTTTTTCCAGCAGCGTTATACTGGGTCATTGGTGTGCAGGATGATTACAGCAGGGTGATCACATCGGAGTAAAGAGGTTAAGGAAATATTGTACTAGCGTTATGGGAACGTTAAATTAACTTTTAATGATAGCATTATAATAAGGTTATACAAACCAAAAAACGAAAGTTTTATTTCCATTAAGAAGACTTTCCTGGCCAACCAAACACAAACCATAAAAAATATTGTATCGGGAACCAAAAACGAACGTTCTGGGAACAAAAAATGTTGTCTGGGAGACTTTTAGATATATTCATGAAATTGCAAGTACCTGAAAAATCTGCTTAATTACAGTAACGTGAGTAGTTGTAATTCGTTACCTCCACTGTGGTTATCCTAATAATTAATTACTTTTGCATATATATCATATTAGTGCTTGGTGTAAACCAGTGGTTCTCAACCACTTTTTAATTTTGCCCGTCACAAATTAAAATGTGGCCCACCATGCTGAACACAATTAAAAAATATATATACTGAATTTACAATTCATTTTAGTTTTTACATTAATTAAAAAATGTACTAAATAAATATAAGCTATAGCCTAATGTTTTTATGTGAAATAATTTTGCTTTTCATATATTATTTTCAGACATGAGCAGTACTCACATAGCCTAATTAACGTTACGCATTTAAAGTAACGACCAAGTGTCCAGCGGCAGACAGTGAGCATATGCGTGATCAATTTAGCCTTCTCAAATCATCACGACTTGACTAAAATAAAATTTATAGATATAAAACAGTTCAAGCATATAACAATGTTTAAACGTTAAACCTAGATAAATGTGCGCTGTATCCAATAGTTTGCGCGGAGAGTGGAAGCTATAGCGCGCTTTGCAGGACATGGAGACGCCAGCACGATCACTTGCATTTTTTTTCAGTGGATACACCGTGATTTTTGCTCATAAAGGTAAGAGTAATAATCATTCGTAACTGTAAAGGGTCTACTTGTATTTGTGTGCACTCACAATATCAACAAAACGTTGTGCTTTTATAAAATAAAGAAATCAAACATGATGAGCTTTCTGCCGTCTCTTCTTCAACAGGAGCGCTTCACAAAAATGAAACGAAACTCAGCGAATACATGCCTCACAGACATGATAAATATACAGTAGGGGTTCAATCTTCAACTGGCTGGCAGGAGCCGCCACTGACAGGTCACATGACCTGTCAGAGGTTGGTGGCAGCTGCCAATGGCAGGTCACGTGACCTGTCAGTGGCTGGCTGGCTGGCAGTATGCCTTAACAAGTTTCAGCAACCATACATTTTCGGCAGATTTTGTGTTTTGTGCAATTTCTTATTGTGAACCTGTTCAGTTCTTTACTTTTACATGATTGATGTTTTAGAGGATTTTAGCGTGATTAAAGTGTTTAACTGACCCCAACCACTGGCAGGTCACGTGACCTGTCAGTGGCTGGCTGGCTGGTAGTATGCCTTAACAAGTTTCAGCAACCATAAATTTTCGGCAGATTTTGTGTTTTGTGCAATTTCTTATTGTGAACCTGTTCAGTTCTTTACTTTTACATGATTGATGTTTTAGAGGATTTTAGCGTGATTAAAGTGTTTAACTGACCTTGATCCCAACTGGTTAGGTTATTGTCGCTTCCATTGGCGGATTAGTCAGACAGCTGCAAGAGCGCTCTGAGTTTAACGCGTTCTCTACCACTCTCTCTACAAGGAAATATATTATTGTATGATTATTATTATATTCTTATGGGTCTAGTCTTTTAATTTGTCGACATTTTATAGAGGCTTATTACAAATAAAGTGCCCAAATGGCCGTGATCCCAACTGCCAGCTGATTGTCGCTTCCACTCGCGGCTCAATCCAGCCAGCCGGTTAAACGGCGTCTATAAAGCGTTCCCTATCACTCTTGCTGCAAGGAAATACATTATTTTATTATTATGAATATATTCTTATGACTCTATTCTTTTGTATGATTGACGTTTTAGGTGGGTTTATCCCAATTAAAGCAGTCAAATGAACATGATCACGACTGGTTGCTTACTGACGCTTCTCTGGACGCTTAACCAGCCAGCCGCTGCTGTCCCTCATTCCAAGGAAATCATTCTAATTTGTATGGATACTGCCACTAGTTGTGACGATTTTACGATTTATGTTATGTAATAACATTTGTTATGCAATAATGTAAAGCATAAAAATGCCTATTAAAACGTGAATTATCCCAATAACAAGAATCTTTCTCATAAAGTAATTTCAGCTGACAACAGGACAAACTGCAATGCTTTTTAATAATTCTATAAAAGAAAGCCAACTTAAACTCCATTAGGGGTTCAATCCCTAACTGATTGGCAGCACCAGTGACCATTGGCAGCTGGCAGTCTGATTCTGGCAGGTCACGTGATCTGCCAGTGGTTGGCTGCCTGGCGGCTGGAAGTCCACTGTCAGGAACCATTGATTTATGGCAGATTTATGTTGCTCTTCTTCCACACAAAGTGTCAGTAACCCACCAGTCGGGATAACAGTTATTTGACCACTTTAATCACGATAAACCTCCCCAAAACGTATATCATATAAAATGATAGATTCATATGAATATAGCCTATACATAATAATAAAATAATTAATTTTCTTGTAACGGGAGGGGTAGAACGCGTTAATCTTTAAGTTTAACAGTGACTGGCTGGATGAGCGGCCAGCGAAGCGTCAGTAACCCACCAGTCGGGATCACGGCAGTTTGACGGCTTTAATCGGAATGAATCTTCCTTAAACGTCAATCATATAAAATAATAGATTCACACGAATGCATTAATAATAATAAAACAATGAATTCAATTGTAGTGAGAGTCATATGGAACGCGTTAAACTCGCAGCTCAATAGCAGCTGGCTATAGAGTAGGCAACCCACCACTCGGGATCACGATCATTTGACCACTTAAATCAGGATAAAACCCCCTAAACCATATATGATCTTAAAGAATAGATTAATGAGAATATATTTATAATAATAATAATAGTAATGCATTTCCTTGCAGCTAGAGTGGTAGAGAACGCGTCAAAATTAGACCTCAATTGCCACTGGCTGGACTGAGCGGCCAGAGCAGCGTCAGACCCACCAGTCGGTGTTACGGCCATTTGTCTCCTTTATTCAGGATAAACCTCCCTTATACGCCTATGATATTAAAGAGTACATTCATAAGAATACATTAATAATAATAAAACAATTAATTTCATTGCAGTAAGAGTCCTTAAACTGGCAGCTGGCTGGACGGAAGCGGCAGTAACCCACCAACCGGGATCACGGCCATTAGACTACTAATTAAACCTCCTTAAACCTATATTATATTAAAAATACATTCAAAAGAACATATTCACAATAATAAAATTATGCATTTCCTCGCAGCAGGAGTGGTGGGGAACGCATAGGCATAGCCTACTCATAGCTTAAAAAGTCTGACTGGAGGAGCTGTTATAGGAGGACATGAACGCAAATAATATATTAATTGACTCAAAGTTGTTTACAAAAACAATGTAGAAATAACAAAAATAAAATCAGAATGATTTTTGCAGCGCGTTTCTTCATTTGCATGTGTTGTGAGGATTTGCAGCGTTTCTTCATTTGCATGTGTTGTGAGGATTTGCAGCGCGTTTCTTCATTTGCATGTGTTGTGAGGATTTGCAGCGCGTTTCTTCATTTGCATGTGTTGTGAGGATTTGCAGCGCGTGTGTTGTCAAACTGATGAAGATGTTTTCTTAATTTGCTGGTGTTTTTTCAATTTGCATGTGTTTTCTTAAGTTGCAGCGCGTTGAGCTCTCTCGGCCACCGTAAAAAACCTAAGGTCAATCATCCAAAAAAACAGAGTCATAAAAATATATTCATAATAAAATAGTGTATTTCCTTGCAGGGAGAGTGATAGGGTAGGAGTTCTACTCGCAGATCTACAGCGGCTGCCTGAAGCTGCCAGCCAGCCACTGGCAGGTCACATGACCTGTCAGTGGCGGCTCCTGCCAGCCAGTTGAAGATTGAACCCCCACTCTAAATATATTTATAGAAAGCTTTAAATTACTACTTAACGAAATAAAACAAATCAAAAACAAAAACTCTTTCGTTATAATCATAATCCGTAAAGATGCACTACTCTCTAAAGGCGCGTCTAATGAAGAGATGGCGCGTCAGGATCAACAACTTCATCCTTGCAACACCGACTCAGAAAACACTAGTTTATTAGTAAGTAATTCAGATATCTCCTTACTGTTTTCCCCTGACGCATTTATGGTAATTACTTTTGCCGATGATTTGCGGCAAACTGCTTTTTTTTTTTTGCATTTGAACACAGAACTCTTCAGCTGCGCTGACGGCACGCACCACACATGCTGCTGCTGGACACTAAACACCGTCGAGGTAGCACGGTCTCGTGTTGTTTCCACCAGCGCGGCAATCTTTTTTCATCACTAATTGATGGATGTCTAAAATATAAAAATGAGAAGCCTAAAACAGGCCCGAGACCCTGCCCGCCTCTGAATTATGCCTGGCCCGAGGGGCGTAAAAAAGTCTTTGAAAAAATTTTTTTTTCTGAAAGTAATTTTCAGATGCAACGGGGAAAAACGGGATAAACACAAACATGAAACTTGTAAATAAAATAATCTGATATATAGCCTATGTACAATTTAATAACATATAGCCTAGTTTGATATATGAATTGGGTGTTCGTCAAAGATTGCATGCGGTCGGAGTTTCCCGTGTTTGCATGTTCCGTAAAATAACCTACTGGAAGCTCTGTAGTTTTGCTGTATAGGCCTATAGATAAAAATATTAAAATTACAAACACACAATGACATTTTAAGTTACTTCCATTTCTGAAAAAAATTATGTAGGCCTAGTAATTGATGTTATAAATACACACGCCAAGCCTATCTAGCCTACTAATGTAAATTTGTTAACCCACAGTAACAAATTTGAACAGATTAATCGCATATTTTCGTTTGCTGCATGCTTTTAAAAACACAATAAAACAAAAAAAAATTTTGAGGAAAACAAAAAAAAAGATACGTCTCTTATAAGTTGCATTTTCAGAAATAATAACGGCAGGCCTAGTAATGTTAATGTAGCCTACCAACATTATGAACACTATAGGATATTTTAGTTCCCCTCACTTTACAACAAATCCTTAAAAATATAATTCTAATGGATAAATATAATTGCAGCATATAATAATATATGCTTAGCAATAAACATGCCAAAACAAATTAATTTAAAAAGAAACGTAAGTAAGGTAAAGTTGGGCTTACCTCTCTCAGGCACAAATCCAAATGTGTCCATATTCGTGATGTAGCTGAAGCTAAACTATTAGCCTTATTAGGTAAAATAGGCTTTGTAGTTCACGCGCGTTCCAGTATCGACGGAAAAACATCATAATGAGCAAAAATATGCCACAGTGGAGCGGGTCTCACGCCGAACGGCACGGTGAACGGCTGCTGTTTCCAATGAATGCAGTAGCTTAGTGTGCGCGTGAGGCGCCGGCGCGATCAAACAGCTGAAACATCAAATAGACTACTCCGTCATTTTTGGTCATACAGTAAAGGCATAATTCGACTGCAAAGTGCATAGTGTTAGCAGTTTGAAAATTCAAGAATAATAGCAAAGTTAATAAGAATTCTTTCTAAATGCAGCACCGTTCTTATTTCGCTCTGCATAACCTGAACGAAAAAAATAATAATTCGCTAAGAAAAACGAATTGTTTCGTTTTTGCTAAGAACGAACCGAAATGAAAACATTTCGCTTTTAATCTGTGTATTTAACAGTCTGGGAGATTGTGTCTTCCCAGGGCAGTACCCTGCCTCACCGGCTAAAATCAGGGTGCCTACTACGGAGACGGCACCAGAGGTGAGGGGACAGTGACCGAGGTGGCCGGGTGGAAAAAAAAGTTTGAGAACCACTGGTGGTAACGTATAATAGATTACTTTGGTCACATGGACACACACACGGTGGCTATTCTGATGTACTCAAAACTGCAAGCGCACCTGAAGTGAGCCATTTGAGACAGGGCAAAACACCTTTTGACTTTTCACTTCAGATCACAAACAAAGGAACACACAAAATTGCTCGGGTCATATTTTCCTCACATGCTCACTGCTGCTGCACGTAACGTTTCTTCCAGTGGGAAAACACCTG
Organism: Sinocyclocheilus grahami; assembly: GCF_001515645.1. Taxonomy (NCBI): domain Eukaryota; kingdom Metazoa; phylum Chordata; class Actinopteri; order Cypriniformes; family Cyprinidae; genus Sinocyclocheilus; species Sinocyclocheilus grahami. Next base: position 10,448 of record NW_015507487.1, on the reverse strand, counting down.
AAAATACATGTAGCACTGAACCCGATGAAAACAACACAGAAAAGAGCCTGTAAAATGCTACTTAAACAAACCGTGTAAAACGTGTTTGATGCTTGTGTAAATATGTGAAATACTGCGAACTGTTGGCCTCACATCAGAAGACTCCACGCTGACTGAATGAACTCATGCTAGTGATGACGTCATCAGCGGCAGATCATCAAAAAAATTAAAGGGTTACTAACAAACAGTCTCATTCAATCTCAGTCATGTGTGCAGTAAAATCAGGCAATTAAAAAAATGCACTAAATGTGGCATGTCAATGTGCAAGACTACATCTGGTCACTAACCACTACTGCCACTTATTCCATTTCAGTTTGTACTTTTTGTATATACTTACTGTTTCATATCAATGTAGAGGTCAATGTGCAGTACTGTCATAGATCACTTTACTCAGATTGTCAATGTGCAACAGTCATTTGTTGTATATACCTTTATTATTATACTGTACAGTCTATGGTCTTATATATTGTCTGTGGTTATATGTTTGTTTTCTAACACCAAAAATACAATGACAATAAAGGCTTTCAGTTTAATTCAATTCAATAGCTTTATTGAGAAATTGAGACATTTAAAACAAAGCCCAAACAGCAAACATTTGCCTAATGGAAATACAATCAGCAGACAATAAAAGTTGTTGATAAAATATATATAATATAATAATATAAATATAAAATATAATATATAAAAGGTAAAGATAATGTTTAAATAAAAAGGTACCATTTAATTAATAATTACTCAAAGCAAAAGTGATCAATAATTACTGAAAGTAAAAGTGAAAAGTAATGAGAAAGGATCTCTCTCCTACTTACTTACAAGTAGGGACGAGTATCGTTAAGGTTTTAACGGTATTACTATTCTTAAGATACTGCACATCAGTCTGATTCTTTAACAGTACACATTTTTTCCCTTTTTTTTCAATGAAAAAAAAACTGAATGGCTTTTTATTCTGAAATGTAAATATCTATAGCAAATAAACAGCATGTTTGAACAAATTACTATTATAAAAAATAAATGAATATAAAACATCTATTTGTAAATGCACAGATATGAAAGCATTTTTAGTGTTTAAGATTTATATTTTTAAAAGTTTATATAATTTTGATACTAAAGCAAAAACTAGGCTATACTAGGCTGGCTGACAGTAGTATTCAGGTAAATAATAGCCTACAAAAGAAGCTGAATAAATGTATCAAATGTAAAATAACACTGCATAGTCTTCACTGTATAGACTGATGGATTAATGCTTATTAAAACTACTAAAGGTATTCAGTCAAGAGCAAATATTGGACGTTTATCTATTTCTTTTGTTGTATTATTACACTGTAAAATCCAATAGTTTACCTTACTTAGATTTAGTTAGTTATCTTTACTTAGTTGTTATACTTACTAGGTTTTATTAAGTTACAGCTACTTTCAAGGCAAATAAAACAATTTACTTACTGTTTTGAGTGACACTTACTTAAAATATTCAAGTAGCCACAAAGGAACCAATGACATTAATAAACCAATGAGAGGCAGCAGTGCTCTAATATGTTGCTACATAATGTGCAACATAACAACAGCAGAAGAAGAAAAGAAAACGAGTCTTAATAGACTTTTCACTCATTTCCTCCATGTCTACAGTTATCTTTCACTAGTTGCATTCACTCGTTTCCCAAAGTCATCTTGAATGTTGAATTCTCAATACAACTGAAATATTTGAAAGAACATCACATAAGCTAAATTCATAAATTGATGTTGATTTTCCTAAAATGTGTTTTTTTTACTCCCCATTATAGTGATTAGCAGTCCCTTTGGTTGGGCACTTTGAACTTGGTTTACGTTACTATAATTATCTTCCTGTTAATGTAGTAATGCATTATGAAGTCAGAGTTATTTGATTTCAAAGGAAGAAAAGTAATAAATAGGTTGCTTTTAGAAAGTGACCTATCTTCTAATTAAAGCATTAGTGCATTAATTGTGTGTGTGTTCATTAATCAACTTTATCAAAAACTTTTTCATAAAGACCCTGAGATGCTTTTCTTTGGGTTTATATAATTCTTAAATTCGTGTGTGGTAACATGCTGAAGTCACACACAGACTTAAACATTCAGCACGTGAACCACAACAATGGTAACAATTCAATTTAATTTATTTTCATTACTTGTAACAATAGCCATTTTATTTGCTCTTTTTGTTGTGCTGCTACTGACACAAGACAGCAAATAAAATTTTAAAATAAAATCAACAACTATAAAACAAAGCAACTGTATAATTTGTTCATGCACTCTGGGAGTCAGTGAGTAGCTATACTAAGTCATGAGTAAACCTAAATGAAAGGATCAAGTACCCCCTACAGTTCTTTTTTAGTTACTAGAACTCTCGTGTAAGTAAGCTATACTAACTAAGCATCTGTCAGTACAACATACTATTGCTATTTCACTTTACTTAGTTTTTTCAAGGCAATCGGTTTGCATGCTTTTTTTAACTAAGCCCAACTAATTAGATTTTACAGTGTATCATTAATGATACGGATGGTTACAGGTTTATTAGGCTGCTGTCACTTTAAGAACTAATGCGTGGATCCAATATATTGACACATCAGATTTTCTCCAATAATGGCTTTACCTTAAAGTCAAACTCGAAATTGAAAATAAAATAAGATTAATAAAAAAAACACTAGGGACAAATACTAAATTCATTTTAAAGTCCTAAGTACGCCAATAAGTAATTATTATTTGAAAAATGTTCTTGTTGTCTACTGTAATTTATTGTTAGGAAAACAAATCAAACAAACCTATGTATTATGTCCATTGGTAGTCAATTGATGATGAAATGTCTTTACCTTTGCATTCAAATAAAACAACTATCTGTAATTTGGAACAGCTTTGTGTTAAAATGCAGTCATATGCTTTGTTTTATTCTCTAAGGATGACATTGATGCTGGTCGGGAATGTGTCATCAAAGGACTCTGCATCTACCTAAACGAGGATCCTGATCATCTCGTGCAGGAGTATGTGGTGAGTGTATAGTGAAGTAATAGTGTAGGGCTGCAACTAATGATTATTTTGATAATCGATTAGTTCGTCGATTATTTTTTCGATTAATCGGATTAAAACAAACAATTTTCTTTTTTTATTTTATTGACAAAAACACACTATTCCACATTCTGCCCAATGTCCTTAAAACAAACGTTCCAACTGAATGCTTTTCGTAACAATTTATTAGACCATAATAATAAAGAGAAAACACATTTTAGGAATGTCAAAAAATTGTTTAAATAAAAAAAAAAATATTTTGTCATTTATTTATAACTAAATACTTTTATTTATTCACATAACAAAAATGGCTTCCTATGCCCTTCATAGCTTGCATTCTTGCTGGCATTGTTTATGTACTTTTTGACTGTAATTGGGTATCTGGAAAAAAAACACTATAAAGCTCTCTGCCTTTCCTTCATAGATAACAGCAATAATTATATTATGGCATTAGAAACAGCCTACTACTGTTACTAAAGAGCTTATGCATATTGGAGAACTAACCCATACAGAAAGCTAAAAAATGATTTTGGTAATCACCAGTACTGTTAGTTTAGAGCAGCAGTGGCACAAACCATAATTTGTTAAAAACCTTACATAAATTTGTTAAGCATGTATATAGTGAATATAGTTTAAATCTCTGCATTGAAAATTAAAATATTAATAAAGATGATAAAGACGAATAAAATCACAAACTCAGTGGT
>NW_015507487.1:4303-5906 GCF_001515645.1 Sinocyclocheilus grahami | reverse complement strand
AGAGACGAGATTTTGACAGTGCTTTTAAGAGATCTTCAATGCTGACTTATATGAAGATTTTGAGCATTCATTTATTTCCTGCAATTGACGGTAAAACATGTATGTAAAGAGTAAAACAAAAGTAATGTTGGAAATAACTTTGGTGTAGTTTAAAAATGCTCTATGTCCTAATGAGGTCTGAGTTTAAATAATTGTGTCCTTTCTTTTCACCAGGAAATGACTGAGACCCATTTCTTCAGTGCCATAGAGATGACGACAGTGGGGATCTATGTTGTGAAAGACACTGCCAACAGCGAACCCTCTGACGTCGGAATAGTCATCGAGGGTGTGGTGGCACTTCGAGATCTTGAGAATGTAGCCCTTGCGTCTGCAATGTTGTTTGGACTCTTTTATGCATTAAACATGCAGTACCCTACAAAGCTCCGCTACACTTTTGAGGTAATTCAAAAGATAATCATGGAGGTGGATGCAGGTGAACTGTCAGGAAAGGCTCAAAGCTTGAAAACTAAGCTCCATCAGTGAAGAGAGCTCATTGTTCTTGGCTCTTGGTTGGATTAGGACATGACTTTTGGCAAACTCTACATTGCTGGACTGAGTGGTGTTGCAACATGGTTTTGGGACTACCAAGTCCAGTGATATTTTTCTTTTACAGTTGTGATTACTTTCACAGTACAAGGCACATTTGCATTTTACCTTTCCATGTGTTAATGTTGAAATATAATACATTGTTCAAAAACCATATCTCTTCCCATGGCATATGGGAGTGAATTGTTTTATAGATGCAGTTCAATTTTACAAATTATTTGACCTGTTTTAGACAACAAAGCTACATCAGGGAAGGCAGCTTAATGTTTTTGTCTCCTGATTTGATTAGGACATGACTGTTGGGATGCACCTTTTTGTCTTTTAGCTACAGTATACATTCCTTGTGTGAGTGGTGTTGCAGCCTGGTTTTGTTATCACCAATCCAGTGATATTCAAGTTGTATAGTTTTGATTACTGTACAGTACCAGGCACATTTGAATTTAAACATTCCATTTTATTGTGTTAATATATAATACATGTTCAAAAACCTTGAGCTTCCCACAGGACATTTCATGTGTATTTGTTTTTATTGATGCATATGCATTTTGGAAAAGCTTTGGCATGTTTGGCCAAACTAAGCTACATCTGGGAAGAAAGTGCATTATTCTTTGTTTGATAATTGTTAGTAAACTCATTTTGGGCTCTTAGATACTATGCAGTACACCCCAGGATGCAGTGTTGCAGCCTGGTTTTGGAACCACCAGGTCCATGTTTTACAGTCTTGATTACTGTACAGTACACCAGGCACATTAGGATTTTACCATTCCATTGTTTTGCTCTGTTAATATAGCATTGTTCCAAAACCTTAAGCTTCCCACAGTACATTTAAGGTGTTTTTTCTTGTTTTTTTTTTTTTTTATAGATGCAGATGCATTTTGAAAAAGCTCTGGCATCTTTTAGCCAAACTAAGCTATATCCGGAAAGAAGCTTATTATTCTTAGTTTGATTAGCCCATGACTGTTATACTTTTTTGGGGGCTCTTAGATACAGTATGCAGTACACCCCAGTTTTACAGTTT
>NW_015507487.1:2054-3544 GCF_001515645.1 Sinocyclocheilus grahami | reverse complement strand
TCCCCACTTTTCACAAAAACAAACCTGTGTGTGTGAGTGTGTGTACTGGTATATATTGTTTATGAGGACACAAATGTGTATAATGACATGAGTACTACAATGTAAACATGGTTTATGAGCACACTTCCCATGTCCCCGTAAAACAAAAGGCTTAAAAAACATACAAAACGGTGTTTTATGAAATTCAAAAATTGGCAGTAGTTTTTTGTAAGGGGTAGGGTTGGTGTAGGGTGATAGAAAATACAGTTTGTAGTATAAAAAACATTATGCCTATGGAGAGTCCCCGTAAACCACAAATGCAAGTGTGTGTGTGTGTGTGTGTGTGTGTGTTGTACTTGTAATTGTACATCAAAGCCATGTGTCTCTGGGTTTGGTTCAGAAATGCACTGTCTGCCATTGCTGAAGGCCAAAGTTAACCATTGGCAAAACAAGTTTGCCATGTAGGGAGCTGATAGAGAGAGAGAAAGAAAATGAATGAGGTTGGACAATTTAAATATTTGAGATAGAGGGAGTTTGTGAGTTAATTGACTGACAGATGACGTGCCAAGGACCAATCAGCTTGCACAATGTAGAGCTTAAAAAATCATTTGTGTGCATGAGCTGTTGAGGTCAGGTTATTCTGTGCTGTTGGTTCCACCACTGATTCTGAGAACTGTTATTTCATGGCTTGTTATGACTCTGTCCTTCACCCTTTGACACCTTAATTATACTTTGCATGTACAAATGCAACGGCATTTTGCATTACTCACACATGAACAAATATCGGCTGAGCATCTTCAGTGCAGTCAGGTATGAGAAGTTCTTTTATTACACACACAAAGCCATTACCAGCAGGGACACTGACACACACTCACAACAATGATAGCTGGGCTGGGAAACGACAGACACGCTCAAAGTCATGAGCACACACCCTGAAGGACAGCCTCCGCACCTGAGAAAAAGAAGTAGCCTTCTCTGATGTTGCCCATTAAGTGTGTGATGAATGAATTCCTGCTCTTGAAACTAACAAAGCCAGCCTACCTTGAAAAGCCAGACTTAAATCAATAAGACATTCCACTTATTTGCATCACAACTCTGACCCCTAAAATTCTGGGGGGAAAAGTCTTCTCTTAGCATTCATCTGGGAGATGTGTGGTATGACCCTATGTTTCACGGTCATGTGAGGGTAAATCTGAAATTAAGCACAACCTTATTTCACAGGGCTTCGGTTTGAAGTCAAGACATCCGCTTTGTGTTCAGACTACAGTGACATATTCATCTTCAGTTTTAAAAAATATTATAGAGCCTATATGTGTGGCATAATATTGATTACCACAGACAATCGTAAAAAAAATAAAAACATAAGGTTTATATGGTTTACAGTTCGCCCTGCTATATTTAATGGAATATGTGTCGATAGACTGGTCGATTTTTATTAATATTTTGAAATTTTATTTTTATAAAATTTTTATTTTAATTTGAGTTAAAGTTGTAGCAAGTTTGTTGAGTGT
>NW_015507487.1:0-903 GCF_001515645.1 Sinocyclocheilus grahami | reverse complement strand
CACTAAAAATATCCAGTCTTTTGTTCAGGCTATCAGGCTACATTGGCCACAATGTTTTTTTTTTTATTTCCTAAAAAGAACCGGCAGATAGAGTCATTTGTTCGTGAATCGAGCCACACTCTTTGGTTTTGAATCTGGTTGAATCCAGTTTTTGCGTGTCAGCTGCAGGAACTTTTTTTGCCATTACCAATTACTGCCCACTTGCCTGCTAAGATTCAGTTATTCAATAGCTAATAATATATTTACTATTTCCATTTATTTCAACAGAAGAGTAATTGGCCTTTTCTCCTTGGTAATCAACAAAGTCACATTGAGTATGTGAATTTTGAAATCTGAAATGTGCTCAGTCACACATAACCAGTGTCATTTATATGTGTTTTGAATTTTGCATTTTAGTGTCATTCAACTGAAAAAATCACTTATAGAATCAGCAGACTGTCATAAGTGTCAGGGCAACATTATCTGGATGTAACTGCATTGCTATATGTATCAGAGATATCTGAGAATGTACGGTCGCTGCTTCAAGGGTTCAAATTGGACTGAGACATAGTCAGTCGTCTTCAATACAGAGAGAGACATGCATCAAAATGTAATCTTCCACAACGGGTGAGAGCAAAACAGACACAGCAATACACAAAGCCTGAGGGCTTCTTGAGAAATTGAAAACTTCATTTCTATCCAGATTGAGGGCAACATATTGAGGTCAAAGATGTGCAATAGCAAAAAAAAAAAAAAACATTTACACAAGGAGGTTTTTTTCCCCCTCATCTGAGAGATTGAAAATTGTCAGCAATGACTTGCACAGAACAAAAATATAATTAATATATTTTGTATTTGAGTTTATATACGTGCATGCAATGTAAAATATGTTAGCAATTTTAAGGGGGAAATGTGAAGATGCTG
>NW_015507486.1:67737-69125 GCF_001515645.1 Sinocyclocheilus grahami | reverse complement strand
GAAATACTCTCATAATAATGACATCTCATAATGATGAAATACTCTCATAATAATGTCTTAACATCTCATAATGAGATACTCTTCTGTAATAATGACTTAACATCTCATAATGATCATACTATCCAGAAGGCCAACAATTCACTAAAAATGTTTTTTTTATTGGTCTTATGAAGTATTCTAATTTGTTGAGATAGTGAATTGGTGGGTTTTTGTTAAATGTGAGCCAAAATCATCACAATTAAAAGAACCAAAGACTTAAACTACTTCAGTCTGTGTGCATTGAATTTATTTAATACACGAGTTTCACAATTTGAGTTGAATTACTGAAATAAATGAACTTTTCCACGACATTCTAATTTATTGAGATGCACCTGTATGTACAGTTAATTTCATATCTGAAAGAGACGGGTATCCTAGAACGAATATGAAGATCATAAAATAGTAGGGCAACCCCCCCCCCCCTTTTTTAATTTATTTTTTATTATTCTTGTTATGTTTCTCAGCCAGACTTTTGTTGCACACTCCAGTCCAGCAGGTGGCGGTAAAGCACCTATTAGCTGGTTTGCCAACCGCCAAAAACACTTAAGAAGAAGAACCACCGAATCATTTAAACGGTTGATTCATTCAGGAACGAAACACCGTCATGTTGCTCAGAGACACAAAACAGCGCTGTGGCTGTATTCGGGATGATTTTTGTTGGCGAAATAGAGCAAAAACAAGCAATATGGCGTCTAAAACGTAAGTCTCTTAATTAACTTATTGTTTATTGAATTCAATGTCACGTTTGTAATCACGGTATTTTTGGAGAAAAACGGCACTCTTCGTGTGAAATGACTCTTCGTCATTCTAAATGCATTTTAATCTGAATCATGCAGTGAAAGAGCGCACACTAAATGCGCAATCTTTCATAGACACATTCACGTTTAAACTCAAAGATAACTTTGCTTTCCTACCTCCACGAGTGCCATCTATTATTGCCTTGTTTATCTGAAAGTGCACTTTTCCTTGTTTTAAATCTAGCCAAAAAGCCGCGTGTTGACGGTGAAACAGTAGACTTCTGTTGAAATAACGACACGGTACTCAATGAAACACACGCAGACCGGAGAGAGTTTGAGCATCAGTGTATATTTACAGTCCAGAAGCAGACAATCACAACAGACACGCTTCAGGGGTCAGAGGTATATATACCCGCCAGTAGGTGGCAGCAAGTCACTGTTAATAAGTGAGTCACTGCGACTGAACCGAATCATTCAAACGGCTGATTCACTGAACAAATCGTTCTGATGAACGATACAGAAATAAAAAAACGAATCAAAACGACTCATTTGAACACGTCAAACTTCAATTCTCTTATTTCGAAAAGAACCAAATTATTTATATATATATAT
>NW_015507486.1:65877-66516 GCF_001515645.1 Sinocyclocheilus grahami | reverse complement strand
GTTCATGAGGAATAGGATTCTGTTCTGAAAAACCGGGATTGATTTCTTGAACTGGAAAAAATAATATCTAAAAAATAAAATATCTTTAATGGAAAACCTATGATGCCTTTGAATAGTGTTCTGCATAATGTGTGGACTTGAGTCAGAAACATGTGATCTAGACTTTGTTTAGTGTTACTACCCATATAAATCCACTCAGATTATCTTAAACACACAGTACATGAACAGTCTTTAACACTAGTTAGTCAATCACTGCCACATCAACTCGCCTCTGCTGGCTGTTAACACACAGCGGACACCTTTCTGTTTGGTTTCAGTGGCAACTTTTCACTTTCGTGAAGACAAAACGTTAAAGAACAGTCACTCAAGAGTCCAGAGACCAAACAACCCATGATTTATTAGTCCTAGATGATATGTTTACATAAGCGTTAAACTCTAAAATTAAATATGACGACAAGAAATGCAAACATCTTTTAAAAAACATTGGCTCATTAAAGCAAAGCTCTTTGATTTTGTGGCACAAAGGCAGTTGAACACACACACAGGAGCAGGAGGCACATATAATCAGATATTAGTTTGGCAGATGAACCCAGTGAGACTCTGATTATTCATACGTGTGTGTGTGTGTGTGTGTGTGTG
>NW_015507486.1:55514-61529 GCF_001515645.1 Sinocyclocheilus grahami | reverse complement strand
AACAAATCTGTTGCTTTACCACACTACTTTAGGTAATTCAGTCACAGTAATAAACACATGTAAACATGTGGACTGCACTAATCACTGTCTGTTAACTTTAGACCATGCAGTGGTTCTCAAACTTTTGTGGTCGCGCGCCCCTTTAAACCTACATGGAAAAAAAAAAACACCTGCATCACTTGAAACATAAGTTTCATACAAATAAGTGTTATTTTTATTTTTGTTTCATGCTGTCCGCTAAGGCATAGGACACACACAGGCTTTCCTCCTCACCAACGACATTAAACACTGTGTCTACACCGGACGTGAGCGGCAAAATACAGTAGAACCCATTATAATCAGTGACGCTGTCTACACTGGATGCAGCGCGACATTAAACTGATGCCTTGTTCTATTTATAACGTACTGACACGAAGTTCAAATGATTTGCATCGGTCGCTTTGTCACGTCCAGTGTAGAGCTGTTAAATGACCAGCACCTGCCTGGGTCTGTGCGACTTCATCTATGGCTTTTCTCTTCGCTTTCACAAACCGATCCATCTCCCATTCTGAGTTACATCCTTTGGCTGTTTGCTGTTTTATTTCTTTTCTTTTTCTGCTGATGGCCCGTGCTAGACTTGAAGCAGCGCTGCTTAGACCGATGGGTGTGTGTTATCAAAGTACTGCGAGAGCTATAAGAGAGCTCGGATGTCTCCTTATGCTTTCTCTCGCTGTACTTTGATGTCATACAACCATTGATCTTCAAGTCGAACACACCTCTTTACTCTCGCGTGTCAAGTGACCGTGTAATCACAGCCTCTGCGATTGAAAAATCACTTTTTTCATATTGCGATATTATCGCAAATGCAATTAATCGTTCAGCCCTAGTTACACGTAGGAAATGCTTGTTACAAATGGACACACGGACAGGAAACATGTTAAACACACTGACACACGGACGTTATGAAACACACTTTACACATGGAAAACACATATAACACATTTCCCCTGTGTAATACATTTCTTGTGTGTAATCTATGGACACAAACGTTACACACACACAGAGAGAGAGACAGGTGTGTTACCGTGGTGAGGAAGAGCAGCTGGTTGCGGAGGCTGCTGAGCTGCTTGTGTAAGTACTGCAGTTCGTTCTCTCTCACACGCAGCAGCACCTGCCACACACACACGATCAACACAGAGATGAAGAAACAACACAGCAGGTGTCTGATTTCAAGTGAATATCCCTAAACTGATCAGGAGCAGCCAGGAGGATGATCACCTCACTTCCTGTCCTTCACGAACATGTGATCTTTTACATAATCAACGGATCAGTCCTGAAGAACATGTATACTCCGTGTTCTTTTATTCACACGTAGTGCTTGTTTTGTGTTTTTGACCGCACTCTGCTAATAGGGCCGTTTACTGACACAGATTTCACATTTGATTCAGAATCACAAGCTCTTGATTCAGTTTGATACTGATCTGTCTGTATGTGTGTGTGTGTGATGTACAGTGCATGTGACAGAAACACATTACATCACCTGTGTCTCACACCACGACCTCTCACTGCCGTCAGTCTCTCCGTCTGACCCTTGACCTGTGACCAGAGACCGAATGACCTTGACCTCCTCCGACAGACGCGCCTGGAGGTCCTACACACACACACACACATTAATACTCAGAGATGCAAACAGGTAAGGGGGAAATTGCTCATGCTTATTTGTACTTACTTTAAGGTATTATATGTCCTTATATGTCCAAAACAGTAATTTTTCACACACAAAAAATATATCAAGATTGAATATATTTGGTCAAAATACCAAGTTATAAAAGATGAAGTGCTATGCAGGCTATTTAAGACAATATTGGCTGATTAGACGGCAATGCAAAATGTAAAATGCAAAATAAATAATAATAATAAAACAGCATATTATTAATGGTATGAATAATATAGATTCTACCGATTCTCGTATTAGGCTGCTGGACTAGAACTACACTGTAATGCACAGATCAGTGCATTAATACACATGCAGTGCTTACATCTGATTGAGACCCAACCAACAGTGTGCATGTGAACCGTGGGTGTTAATATAAAGTGACGTACTGAAATATGTATTAGAAAACCCATGAAAGATTTATGCTATTTAAAAATTGACACTGTTTTTTGGACTCAGTGGCACCGTTATTTTATGTGCACAGTACATTCTGCCTTGATGGCATCAAATGGTTGCATCCAGGGACCCCTTTAAGCCTCTGTGAGCTCAGACTGGAGTTTTTGTTGGTGTTTTGGTTTTTTTAAGCGGTACCTGGTTGTCTCTCTTCAGTTGCTCCATCTGTGTGTCTTTCTGACTCACGAGTCGCTCCGCATCCAGACTGTGCTGCTGCGCTCGCTTCATCTCCACACACTTCTGAGAGTATTGCTCCGACAGAGATGCCAGCTCCCTCCGCAGAGACGCCAGCTCCACCCTGCGCACACACACATTATAACACACGCACACACTATAACACACACATTATAACACACACACACACACACACACACACACACATTATAACACACACACACACACTCACAGACATTATAACACACACACACTCACAGACACACACACAGAGATGAGCTCCAGACGCCACTCCTGCAGCGCACATAGGTGTGTTTGTGCTATAGTGTGTACTCACAGTTGCTGTTTGCCGAGCGTGTGTGAATCCGTCCCATGAATCTCTTTGAGTTGTGTGGTTTTCTCCAGCTCCTCTCTGTGTGCTTTCTGTAGCGCCTCCATCACTGACAACACAAACACACCGTGTTACACACATACATGTACATCTCTGCAGCACTACGGCTAACACTGATCACCACTGAACTGAACACACACTGGAGGAGTCCAGCGGAAAACACGCTCGTATTCATGCAAACCCCAAGATTTCTGTGGATGGAATCACGGAATCCAGTCATGAAGACAGAATTTACTCTATAACGTGCAACGTCACGGAATTTGTCACATTTTGGACTAATAAATCAAAAGGAGGTCAGTACACTTAAATCAAAACACATTATGGACTAGTGTATGTGAACCTACAGTTTAAATATGAATCCTGCATGTTCTGCGCATCTCTGTGAGAATGAATGACGCAGAATCGCGGTTTTGTTTACTAAGCGGTTATTTCAGCCTCTGCTGTTTCACTAGTGAGGACACAAACTACATTTTATAAATTCGGCCTTAGATGTTATAAATTCACTGTAAACCACGGCTTCTTGGGGCTTATTGCTTTATTAAAACATTATTTTTTAAAGGAATATTTACCAGAAAAATTATTTACCAGAATGCATTTCCAGAATTCAAAATGTAAATGCACAACAGTTTTTCTGAAAATAAATAAACAAATAAAATAACAGGCTAATAACTTATTAATAATTAATAATTTTTAAAAATAAAATCAGTTAACCAGAGAAAATTTCCCATTAAAACGAAATCCAGAAAATTAATGGAAAACAGAATTTGGCAAAAATAACTGAATTTGAGGGAAAGAATACGCATTTCAAAGGGCCTTGTCATTTTTGTTCAACCCTCAATAAATTGCAGGTAAATTGTGCAAGTTTAATGATTTCAATTAACTAAACATGCTTTATGATTGTTTGTTTTTTGTACATTTAAGCATAAAAACAGAGTCTAGAAAAATTAAAACGGACAGAAAACGGAATCCAGAACATGTGCAGAGAGTGAAGCTCCGCCCACTATAGAGCGAGCTCTGCAGTGATTGGTCAGTACCGCGCGCAGTGGCGTCGCTCTCCTCCTTCAGCAGCGCGTCTCGTTCCCGCTCCAGTGCGCTGATCTGCTGCGAGTGCTGCTTCTCCAGCTCCTCCAGCGCCTCCCTGTGTGCGCGCTCCATCTGCTGCAGCACCGCCCCGCAGCCAGACACCGCCCCCCTCCCCGGCCCAACCCCCCTCCCCGGCTCCGCCAGCTGCTGCCTCAGAGACGCCACCTGCAGGACACAGAGAGACAGGCGGAGGGTAAAGCCTTCTGCAGGAAGTGCAGGTGCACTGGGCAGGAAGTGTGAAGCACGCTCATGCACACACACACACACACACACACACACACAGAGAGAGAGCAGCACAAATGACTGTGAATAAACTCCTTTATAAAGCACATACAGTCATTTGTGCAGGTGAGTGTTAACCCTTATGACACATCGCCTGGGAACATAAGCTTATGAAATAGTCATAACTCAATAGCATTTCAACCATCATCCAAAAACCTTGTATCTGATAAATATTTGTGAATGTGTAAACTTTTCGCATTTTACTATGTTTTCACCATCACTTACTAACAACTTGTTTAATTAAAAAGATTAGAAGCTCTTTGAAATCTTCAAATAATACTTCAACGATATCTAAACCAATGTGATGCAAGAAAACATATATAATTAATCAACATTTATGATATATATCTGAATATATCATACATTTACACATGGACAAACACGGGAATAAAACATTTTTCCCGAATATCGGCATAATATCATGTCAATAATGTATTTTGATAGCCTTGACGCATTTTCAAAGATTGGTTCCCACCAAAAAGGTGCGTTTCTTAATTTTTCCGAATTTCCTCAGTTCAGAAATGCCCCGGATGCGTTCCATAATTATATATGGGTTAATGGGTCTCTCTGTGTTCTATTCAGTTCTCATAAAGGCATTCATGAGAGCAGATAGACTTTATTCACGCACTACCTCCCTCTCCAGCGCCTGATTGGCTGACGACCGCGAGCCCACCGGTGGGAGTGACCTCGTCTCTTTGAGCGGAAGCTGCTCAAACTCCGCCCACTTCCTCTCAATCTCCTCCTCTATTCGCCTCTGTTCCGACTGCTGGCCCGCCCCCTTCCGCGAAAGCACCGCCTCCCACTGGTTGTGGGCGTCGGCACGTGGCCGCTCCTCCTGCCATTGGCTGTGCTCTCTCACTTGTCCCTCCCCCGACTCTCTCTGATTGGTGGAGGCAGGGGTAGAAGGCGTGGCTAAGGGCGACAGCTCAACATAGTCGAATTTGCGGTGGGCGGGGTTTGCGGTGGTGGAGGTGGCCTCTGATTGGCTGCGGAGCCGGCGGGATGAGGAATGACGGGCATTTTCTTTATCGCTGCTGCAGTTGGGCAGCCTGAAACACATGCACAGATACAACACGTCAAGACGACTCACTAGTGTCTCATTAGCTTTGCAACTAACGACTAGTGTCAATTAACCTATTGATGAATCAAATCATGCTCATTGCTCTCCATCAAACTCAAGTCTACATAATCTATGCAACACATGGTTTAAAACATGAATAGTGCCAATAAGAAAAAACACTGACAGAATCACAACTGAAAATAAAATAACTAAGGTGTTTTAATACACTATAATAATTAAATCAATAAACAATATAATGTTAAATATAAAATGTGTATATATATATGTACTATACAATTTTTAAATGTTACAATTATAATTATACTAATTATTATTACAACAACAATGGTCATTATTTAAATGTATTATTTTATTAATTTATAAAAATGAATAAACGTTACTAACATACTAATACATTGTAAAGTATAAATAAGTGTTTAACAACAAAAATTATTGTTTCAATATTTTTATTTTGTTAAATTATAAAAATCAATAATATAAATATAAGTTTATATTAAATTATATCAAATTAAAAACATTGTATTTAATAATAATAATAACAACAATAAAACAATTTATTTTACAGAACAACAAAATTACAATATTAATATTTATGGCTGTCCTAATTTCTTTGCTTTCTAACATTAAGCAACAGAGCTTTTATTTTGTCGGGAAAACCACAGCGAGCCGTAATGCTTTGCTTTTGTTGATAACAAATTTAAACAATTCTCATTACGAATTTGGAAAGATGGTACAGATTGGCACATGCAGGTTTCCAAATGCATGATATTAAGTGTTGTTATTAGGTGATTTTGTGACTCACAGCACTGTGTGTGTGTGTGTGTGTGTGTGTGAGAGAGAGAGAGAGTGAGTGAGTGT
>NW_015507486.1:49523-54774 GCF_001515645.1 Sinocyclocheilus grahami | reverse complement strand
ATTGTTCTGTGTGTGTGAGTGTGTGTGTGTGTGTGTGTGTGTGTGTCTGTGTGTCTGTGTCTGTGTGTGTGTGCGCGTGTGTGAGTCTGTGTGTGTGTGAGTCTGTGTGAGTGCGTGTGTGTGTGTGTGTGTGTGAGAGAGTGTGTCTGTCTGTGAATGAGTGTGTGTGTGTCTGTCTGTCTGTGAGAGAGAGAGAGAGAGAGAGAGAGAGTGTGTGTGTGTGTGAGTGAGTGAGTGTGTGTGTGTGTGTGTGTGTGTGAGAGAGAGAGAGAGAGAGAGAGAGAGAGTGTGTGTGTGTGTGAGTGAGTGAGTGTGTGTGTGTGTGTGTGTGTGTGAGAGAGAGAGAGAGAGAGAGAGAGAGAGTGTGTGTGTGTGTGAGTGAGTGAGTGTGTGTGTGTGTGTGTGTGTGTGAGAGAGAGAGAGAGAGAGAGTGTGAGTGTGAGTGTGTGTCTGTCTGTCTGTGTGAGTGCGTGTGTGTGTGTGTGTGTGTGAGAGAGTGTGTCTGTCTGTGAATGAGTGTGTGTGTGTCTGTCTGTCTGTGAGAGAGAGAGAGAGAGAGAGAGAGAGTGTGTGTGTGTGTGAGTGAGTGAGTGTTTGTGTGTGTATGTGTGAGTGTGTCTGTCTGTGAGTGAGTGAGTCTGTCTGTCTGTCTCTGTGTGAGTGAGTGAGTGAGTGAGTGAGTGAGTGTGTGAGAGAGAGAGAGAGTGTGTGTGTGTGTGTGTGTGTGTGAGAGAGAGAGAGAGAGAGTGTGTATGAGCTGGACTGACTGTGTGAGGTCTGGAGAGCTGCTGGGCCGGACGTTCTTCCTCAAGACCTCGATCCAGTTCCTGCGTATGCCGGCCGTCATGGCGGAGAGCGTGAAGACGGCGTCTCTGGTCTGCAGGACACACACACGCACACACTGAGTATCAGCAGATCAGCGCAGGAATGCAGCGAGTCCAGACGTGATCCTGTACTGACCTGAATCTGAAAGCCGTAGTTCTTCTCCACCTCAAACTCAGAGACCTTCACACACGCCTTCAGGTCGATCTCGCCATCCACCTCGTCCCTCTGAGCACACAGACGCATAACAACCGTATAACAACATCATCAGAAACCATTCAGAAGATCAGCATACTACAATGACTTCTGAAGATCATGTGACACTGAAGACCGCAGTAATGATGCTGAAAATACAGCTGCGCATCACAGGAATACATTACAGTTTAACACATTCACTTAGATAACAGCTGCTTTACATTCTAATAATATTAAAGTATTTTTGAACAGTGGTAAAAGCGTGTTATTAGCTCTTATACCACGGTCTGTCTGAATGCTGGATTCTGATTGGCTGGCAGGTATGCAGTAAAACCGTTTAATGCACAGGGAGCTCAAAGTCAGTTTAATCACCGATCTGTATTAATGCGCCGCTGCTTTAACTGATGCACACAAACCATTATTCATTTATCATGTTTTTATATTTCTTATTAATTTTCCCTGGCTTATGCATTTCCATTGTTGTTCAATCTCATGCTTGTGGGGTTTCGTGAACTGTTTTGTCTGTATGAATAAGAGACAGATAAGTATCGTATCGTGACTTTGCTGGTGATACACAGCCCTAGTTATTAGCGTGTGTTCGTGTGTTATTAGTGCGTGTTAATAGCATGTGTTCGTGTGTTCACGCAATATTACCATGTGTTCTTGTGTTATTAGTGTGTGTTTGCATATTACTAGCGCATGTTCACGTGTTATTAGCATTTTTGTGAGTGTTCATGTGTTGTTAGCGTTTGTTCGTGTGTGTTAGCGTGTGATTCTCACCTCCTCTGCTGCAGAGTCTCTGTAGTACTTCAGTCCAGCATCTGTCAGCACAAACCAGTGTTTCCTCCACTGCGCGCACGCACGCACGCACACACACACACACACACACACACGGTCAGTCGTCAAACACGTCTCAGCATCATCTCACACTGAAGCACAGACAGATGAGTCTCACCTCTCCGCTCTCGTCCAGTTTAGACATCCATCCCTTCTTGAAGTTCAGCAAGTCAGGCTGCAGACAGACAGACGAGTTCATCAGACCAGTGTAATCACACACACACACACACATCAGTGTCACCATCAGTGTGAGTGTGTGAGAAACAAAACACAAGACCACAGGAAACATGAGGCAGTGATGGTGAAACTGCTGCTGTCGGATACCACTGAATAACACCACTCAGGTACAAACACTCACACACTCACACGCACACACAAACACAAACACACGCACTTTACCAGATAACATTAACAAACCCGTCTCTATCAGGATTACTTTCACATGATTTTGACCATCAGTGTGAGTGTGTGAGAAACAAAACACAAGACCACAGGAAACATGAGGCAGTGATGGTGAAACTGCTGCTGTCGGATACCACTGAATAACACCACTCAGGTACAAACACTCACACACTCACACCACTCACACGCACACACAAACACAAACACAAACACACGCACTTTACCAGATAACATTAACAAACCCGTCTCTATCAGGATTACTTTCACATGATTTTGCTTAGGGATGTTCATTTCAGTTATTTTTCCTAACCTACAACCGACGCTCGTTAACAGTTTATTAACCGTTAACCGACAAGATTATTCTAAATTCGAATTGAATTAAATTAGAAATGATAAGTGCCTGTGACCCGTTAAAAATACTAACATTTGTTTCCCGGGGACTAATTTTACACGCGCAAAAAGCAGCAAACAACAGAACATGAGGATTCACGTGGTCTTCGTATTACATCACGCACCTGCAGCGCTTCTAAGAGCAGAGAAAAACATCATAAAGCTATGCTATAGGCCTATAGCTATAACGATAAATGGGCCTATACGAGAAATACATTTTTACTTACTTAATAAATTAAGAAAACGAAAGAAAAACTGTGCAACAAGTAGCCTAGTATGCAGAGTTTTGGTTAATTGTTGTGCTGCGCGAAAGGAAACCAAGACGGCAGAAAGCGGCATCCTATTTTTCTTTAGGATTATTTTACAAAAGCACAAAGATTTGTTCTTATTGTGAATGTACACAAATAAAGGCAAACCTTTTACAATTCCGATTCTCTTTATGACTAAAAGGAGTAGTTGCTTCCACTGTTAGAAGGAAAAACTCAAGTGATTGCGCCGGCTCTGCATGCACGCACTCAGTTAAGCTTTGCTACCTTGACAATGCAGCCTGCTCATTATCATAATAAGCATATGGAGAAAAAACACACCGCTCAGTTGAGTTAAGACAGAGAACGTTCTGTTTATATCAGGATAGCATTAGAAAATTATCTAAATTGAAAACATTCTCCGCTTATAAACTAACTTTTTCATATCAACGTTTAACCATTAACAACATTATTGCATTATTGTGTTTCTGATTATTAATGCATTTTATAGCATTTTCTATGTATGTTTTGGGTGCTTTTTTTAATGTACATATTGTGTATATTGATGATGTACAGCATAATGGTCTACTATATCCATCTATCATCTCTCTATCTGACTATTTCTATCTATCTATCTGACTGACTATCTTTCTATCGATCTATCTATCTATCTATCTGACTGACTGACTGACTGACTATCTCTCTATCTATCTATCCGACTAACTACCTATCTATCTGACTGACTATCTATCTCTATCTATCTGATTGACTATCGATCTCTATCTATCTTACTGACTATCTCTCTATCGATCCGACTGACTGACTATCTCTCTATCTATCCGACTGACTGACTATCTCTCTATCTATCTGACTATCTCTCTATCCATCTGACTGACTATCTCTCCATCTATCTGACTGACTGACTATCTCTCTATCTATCTGACTGACTATCTCTATCTATCCGACTGACTATCTATCTATCTGACTGACTGACTATCTATCTCTATCTAGACTGACTGACTATCTATCTCTCTTTCTATCTGACTGACTATCTCTCTATCTATCTGACTGACTATCTATCTAGAGAGAGAGAGAGATAGTCAGTCAGTCAGTCAGATAGAGAGATAGTCAGTCAGTCAGTCAGTCAGATAGAGAGATAGTCAGTCAGTCAGTCAGTCAGATAGAGAGAGATAGTCAGTCAGTCAGTCAGTCAGATAGAGAGATAGTCAGTCAGTCAGATAGATAGAGAGAGAGATAGACAGTCAGTCAGTCAGAAAGATAGTCAGTGAGATAGTTAGACAGTCAGATAGATAGAAAGATAGTCAGTCAGAGATAGACAGTCAGATAGATAGAAAGATAGTCAGTCGGATAGATAGAAAGATAGAGAGATAGACAGTCAGACAGAGAGATAGACAGTCAGATAGTCAGACAGAGAGATAGACAGTCAGATAGATAGTCAGTCAGATAGTTAGACAGTCAGATAGATAGAAAAGATAGTCAGTCAGTCAGTCAGATAGATAGATAGAGAGATAGATAGTCTGTCAGTCAGATAGATAGATAGTCAGATAGATAGTCAGTCAGAGAGATAGATAGTTAGTCAGATAGATAGATAGATAGATAGATCGAAAGAGAGATAGTCAGTCGGATAGAAAGATAGTCAGTCAGTCGGATAGATAGATAGTCAGTCAGTCGGATAGATAGATAGTCAGTCAGTCGGATAGATAGATAGTCAGTCAGTCGGATAGATAGATAGTCAGTCAGATAGATAGATAGTCAGTCAGATAGATAGATAGTCAGTCAGATAGATAGAGAGATAGATAGTCAGTCAGTTAGATAGATAGAAATAGTCAGACAGACAAGTCAGATAGAGAGATAGATAGTCAGATAGAGATGATAGACAGATAGATATAGTAGACCATTATGCTGTACATCATCAATATACACAATATGTACATTAAAAAAAGCACCCAAAACATACATAGAAAATGCTATAAAATGCATTAATAATCAGAAACACAATAATATAATAATGTTGTTAATGGTTAAACGTTGATATGAAAAAGTTAGTTTATAAGCGGAGAATGTTTTCAATTTTCTATTTTTGTCACAACAGCAACAGCTAATGCTATCCTGATATAAACAGAACGTTCTCCTATTCTTGGTTTTGTACATAATGCATCTATTATTTTGGCCTGAAAATGTTAATATGTGGCAATTCGCTTAAAAAAATAAATAAAAATAAAATAAATAAGAATTTACAGTACATTTCAAACCTGGGAAACTTTTAAGTAGTTCTATTGGCATGTAATTGTTTATATAAAATATAAAATAATTCAAACGTGCAATAATTTCTATTCATC